>NW_015657606.1:219448-220245 GCF_001515625.1 Sinocyclocheilus rhinocerous | reverse complement strand
TTGTACACATACAGTATCTGCAGCAGTGTTATTTTAATATTATTTATATACTAATATAGTATTTATTAACATTTTGAATTAGTTTTTTATTTTATTTTATTTCAGTTGTAGCCAAATTTTAGTAGTTTAACTTATTTTAGATTCAACTATTCTAATTTTGACTTCAGTTTTTCATGTTATATTTATATTTTATTTATTTAAGCTTAATCTCAATGAAGGAAACTTTTTTTTTTTTTTTTTGGTATCACTTTAGGATCCATTTGTTACCATTAGTTAACTACATTAGTTAGCATGAACTAATGATGAAAAATACTTCTAAAGCATTTATTAATGTTGGTTAATATTAATTTCACCATTTACTAATGCATTATTAAAATCAAAGGTTATTTGTTAATATTATTTACTGGATCTGCTAACATGAACTAACAATGAACAGCTGTATTTTTATTAACTAATGTTCAAAAATATTAATAAATACTGTAACAAATGTATTGTTCATAGTTAGTTAAAGGGGACATATGATGCTATTTCAATTTTTCCTTTCTCTTTGGAGTGTTACAAGCTCTTTGTGCATAAAGAAGATCTTTAAAGTGGCAAAGACTAAAGTCTCAAATCCAAAGAGATATTCTTTATAAAAGTTAAGAGTCAACCACGCCTAAAACGGCTCATTCTAACACGCCCCCACATGTCTACGTCACGATGTGGGAAGATTTGCATAACGCCGCCCAAATGTTCACGCAAAGAAAGAAGGCGCAACTTTTATTCTCGCTGTAGTTTTGTTGCCGCCGCCGCCATGT
>NW_015657606.1:214834-216411 GCF_001515625.1 Sinocyclocheilus rhinocerous | reverse complement strand
CGGATCGGCTTTCACCGTGGACGAAGCGGAGTCCAGCCCGGGGTCGTCACATGTGGTGACGCTCCTTCGTCGAATCCGCCGGCCGCGCCGTTCTCAAGCCCGCCGGCTGTTCCTCACTCTAGCCCGCCGGCCGCTGCTCACTCTAACCCGCCGGCCTCCGCTCAAGCCCGCCGTGTGTGACGCTGTGTGTTTCATTGTGAAATCGAAACTAGAGGAGAAACAATAATGTACAGTATGTGGAAAATAATGTGTTTTTTGAATCTTAAACCGCATAAACACATTTCATTACACCAAATACACAAAATAATGTTCTTTTTTAGCAACATCATATGACCCCTTTAATGCATAACTACTGTTAACTAATAGGACCTTATTGTAAAGTATAAATTTTTTTTTTTATGGATAGGCTCTGTAGTAGGGATGCTGGCCCCACTACAGAGGACAAGCAGTTTGGAGAATAAATGAATGTATGGAATTTTTTATAGTTTTAGTTTTAGTAAACAACACTGATCTGCACTGTATAGTAAATATGGGTAAAACCTCAAGTGATTTCTTGATAAACCTGCGGCAACGTTTCTCCCTCACCAAAAACAATGTGAATATTTGACAAGTTACCTTGGTGATAGCATGATAATGAAGAATGCTAAAATCAAATTGCCATTCCCATGAAAGCATCCACATATCATCAGCTTTCCTGAGTGTAGGTGGCAGTCCTGTGAAAATCTTAGTGATTAATCCTCTACATATCTGAATATTTTAAGCAAAACCAACATCTCTTCCATCTTTAAAAATCATTTGACATCATTTGAAGTTGAAAACCGTTTTAAAACTTCAGAATTTCCAACAGCTAGCAACAGCGAGCTAGACAGCAAAACATGTTCTGTGCATGTTAAAATGACCTTGAATGTTTAACAGTGGAGAGTTTAAAAAAAAAAAAAAGTCCTTTCCAAGCTTTTACAAGTGGTCTTCGCACAAAGAGGCTTTTTAGAAAGCGCATTATTCCACCTGGATGGAGCCGCTGATTACCTCTTGTCATGCAGAGCTAACAGCTGCATGTGCACTTACAAGCACACTTTGTAGCATTTAGCAATCACTCAGAGTGTTCTGAGTGTTTTTCATTCATCAGCTCTATAACTTGTTTTAACGTGTAAATATGGACTATATGGAGTGAGGATATACAGGCGCATGTGTAAACATGTCTCTGCTTTCTCCCTTTGTTTGAAGTTCAAGATGATTTAGAATCATCCTAACAACTAAATTGTTTGAGTCTCTATTCAATAAATCCATTTATGAGAGTGGATATGATTATACAGCAAGCGAATGCCACATTTAGTTTTCAATAATGCTCTTAATTTTGGGGTTTTAATAAAAGAAAGCATTTGTTTGCGCAAGAATTGTAGGCGGAGGAGCAATAATGTGCCAGATTGTGTTCAAGGTTATCTCAGGTTAGAAGCTTCAGAGTTTATGACAGTTGGCATCATCTGTGTACCAAAAGTAGCATCCTTAATGTGAAGCACAGATAGAATAACAAGGGTACTGTTTGTGTGTGTGTGTGTGTGTGTGTGTGTGTGTGTGTG
>NW_015657606.1:197368-214822 GCF_001515625.1 Sinocyclocheilus rhinocerous | reverse complement strand
CGCCTATGGGATGTCCCCACTTTTCACAAAAACAAACCTGTGTGTGTGTGTGTGTGTGTGTGTGTGTGTGTGTGTGTATGTACTGAATGATAGTAGCAACGTCCTACAGGGAACAAAAAATATATACACACATACATACATATATTTGTGTGGCTTTAATGGACAATTTACCAATCATTACTCATATCCTGAACATGGGGCATTTCCAGAAACATGGGAACACATGTCAGTAATATGACAATGAGCACCGCTTCAGGACAAAAGCCTCTGATTGGTCGGGGTTATCGTGTCTCCATGTGATTGGTTTGTTAATGTGACATCTCCCTAGTGTTCTGGTCCATCTGCACAGACTTGGAAGACGACCAAGAACCCTCAGTATGTGTTACCTCAGAGATTTTGCCACCTCACACTTCCTGCATGGAGGTGCATCTGTTCCTCTTCTCCAAAAAGCGACTCGATCAGGCAGGCAAAACAAACAAATATTCAGTACAATAACACTGCTACTGTCCTACTGTTTACCTCTCATCAAGTGTTTGTTTTTTTCTGTCATTTATATTCCAAATAATCTGAGGTTCAGATACTCTGGAGGTTCCAAATGCTTTATACAGAACTGTATAGTATAATGACCAAGCTTTAGCGAGTGGAGGACCCTTATATGCTTACATCCAGATAAATATATTTCCACTGTATAAAAGGCAATACCAAACTAAAAATTACTGAATGTGAATTTATAGCTAACATTTTAAGCCATAGCAGATCTCAAATCGGCCAAACACACACACACACACACACACACACAGACAGTGTGCAGCGATGCCTTGAGCAGGTTCACAGTTTCATTGATGTTACAGCTGCTTCTTGCTGATATCACACACACATACACACACTGCTCTTCTGGGCCATTCTGCCTGCCTGTATAATTCAGTACTTTCAGTATTACAAATGACCATTTAGTTCTGCTTCTGTGGGGCAATATAACTTTTGTCACTATAGTATTCAATATGTGGTCGAATTGTACACAGCATCAATAATCAGACAGACAGAATGCAGAGAAAATGGTGACAGTTATTTTATTGTCTCATGGAATAATGGCTAGGATATATATATATATATATATATATATATATTCATACTTTCCTTGCTGAAAACAATCCTTTCTTTTATTTGCTGATGATCTGTTTTGTGTGGTGTCCAATTGAACTGATAATAAATAAACTGCATTTTTGAAGACTGAAAAGTTAGTAAATTTACAAGAAGTCTTAGAGCATGTCATGGCAAAAGCCATGTATTTTAATGTTATTAAGATTAAAAGATGATAACAACATAATTGCGATAAGTCTTTGTGCAGCCCACGCAATTATCAGATGACTGAGAGAGTATGTTCTAACTCAACAACAAGCGCTCCCTTCGGCTATGTTCAGTCAGTCAACACAACCTGCCATGACAAAGAAATATGAGCTCCTTGATTAACTATCACACATCTTAATCAGGATGTACTGGATTTGCATTTCAGCTATTACACACTCCAAATAATAGTTCAAGGCAGTTTCCTTTGAATCTTTGCTCAAGTGCTGGCATGCAAAATAAGCTTTCTTTACTTTTACCACATACCACAAAGCAAGGGTACACAAGCTATGGGTGCTAACTAAGCAGAAAATACTATATAAACAGTATACATACTGTATATATATATATATATATATATATACATATATATATTGTGTGTGTGTGTGTGTGTGTGTGTAAAAAATTAATTAGCCTCATTAGATTAGTCATGCTTTATGCAAAATTCATTATTAATGTCACACTATCAGCTCTTTTCACGGTTCCTTATTTGGAACATGGACATAAACTATAGCAGAGTAAACTTCTATAGAGATACATGGGCAACAGAGACAAAAACCACGCCACATACATTGGCAAAATAATAATAATAATACATAAGGCGATGAGAATATCTAGAGAGACCATAACAAATATTATTTTTGCGTTACAGTCATTCGCTCAGCAGCTGTAAAGAAAACCAGTGGTTGCCTGTGGATTTGTAATTTAATGCCAAGAAATAATATATACAGTAAATATACATTATTATTATTATTATTATTTGAGAAAATAAATGTAAAAGTTTGTTATACTTATGTCATGATGTACTGCAAATGCACCACTTGGCCCATTATCGGCAACAAAAAGAAGACAATAAACAGAAATGTATTAAAATCAAATTTAAAAGAGCCAATTCAGGTGCCTGAAATCCTGGGGAGCAGCAAATGATACCATATTATGTTAGTCTGCTACATCCTCCACAACCTAAACCAGCCCGCAAGGACCTGGGGAACAGCAGAGTGCAAAAATAGCATTTTATGAGCATGTAATTCTTTGGTTCAGTTCATCTGTGATATAGGCTTTATCCAATTTATGGTGCTCGCACTTAACCCAAGCTATTTTTGCTCTCAGATATTGAAAATGCAAGTTCCGCTGGCGTAAAGCAGAACAGGCTTTTAGACAGGTATTGTTTTACACTGCATCAATATCATGACTTTCAACTAGCCTGGTAAGTTAGAAGAAGCTTTGGATGGATGGGCAAAGCCGGGGGAAACTATGCAGGAACATCACAGCGCAACAGAGGGAGGAAACTCAGCCACCAACATCCTGCAGCCTCATTACGCTGATGGTGGGTGGTAAGACCCTGGTGATGGAAGTCGAGAGAGTTTGTAATTTAGTCAGACCAGATGAAAGAGCAACATAAAGAAAATGGAAACACCAAAAAGGTAAACACCACCATCTCTCTTACTCACTGCCTCTTTCGTGCTTTGTTTATTTCTCATTACTGGTATTTCACATTCAGATGTTGCAGCATTAACATCAAAAAGCAGCTCGGAATCTGTACTTTGTTTCTGGCAAAGCATGAAAGGACACACAGAAATGTATGGAATGCTTAACAGTTACCAGTGGTTTGAAATTTGTCTGAAATTAACCACAAGAAGAAGTAATTTTATTTATAAATGTATTTTTGCCCCATTTTTATCAGCTTATTTCTACTAAGAAATAAACAAAACACTGCCTGTTTAACAACTGACAGACTAAGCAGCAAAGCAGCAGCAGCAAAACAACTTTAGTCAGAGGGTGTGGATCAGCTGCAAAATAAAGATTTTCCCTCGACTTACTTTGTCCTCCTGAATTTCCAACAGCCCAAAAAAAGTAAAAGCCTGAGAGGCAGGTGTTGTTACAGGGGTGAATTATTTTAGATTAAAGCCAGAAAATGACTGAATTTAAAATAACTGTAATATTGGTTCTACACAGTGTAGCCTGAATAAGGGAAATTGTAAATTTCCTCTGTTCTTCTTTCTCTTCTGAGAGCTTCCATTTAGCTCAGGAGAATGGATCAGTGGAGCTCTGTGTAGCTTCAGGCTGTGATCACCAGGCAATGGAACAGCATCTATAGTGTGTTCAAGTAGTTAAAGGAAAACACAAATGACACATATGTTTCCATGGTGATTCAGGTCTGTAAATTTATTTTGAGTCCACTTAATAACAGAAAATGTTGTAATAAGGAAACAAAGCAGAAAAATAAATAAGGAAAAATATAAGCAATTATCACTCATAGTCGTAGTTGACTAAGCTTGGTTTAGTTTACATTAGGATTCCATAATCAACCTGTAGAACTAATACAAATAATTCTGCAAAAACAAATGACATCCACCGTACTAAAACAAAACATTAAAAATAAGGAAAATCAATCAATTTAATAACTTCATATCATCACTATAAACACAGATAACAAAATTTACCATATACAATTTATGAATTATGATAAGTATAATTGATGCTATATCACACTGGCAGAATATGCAGCTACAACACACTCTTGTGAGTGTGATTTGCTTGTTCAAAAGATATGTCCATGTTACTAATAATGATCAATGGTGGCTTGGTTTGTTTCTGAGAAGATAAAGAGGCAGTGATACTGCGTTTATACAAAAGATCAGTAAACAAAAAAGTAAATATTGAGTAACTTAGATTTTTTTTTAAACAATATGAACAGTCTATTTTTTGCTTAATGAAAATATTTCCAAACAAAGCCAAAGCAGAACCATTGCAACACATAGTAGTGGTGATTTGTTCATAACTGATGTAGTGTTTTTGAACAAAATGGTTTAGTGAATTATTCAAAGAATAATTGTAACTTGCAACAACAGTCATTTTTTGCTTCATTAAACCAGTCACTTGTTTCGGTCCTGAATGAATCAGCATTTCTGAACAAATTGGCTGAATGAATATGACAATGACTCACTTGTGAAGAACATTTATTGCCACCTACTGGTGTAATGACTAACTGTCAAAGAAACAATCTCCACAACTAATGCACAGACTGATCAATGATGTCCTCGGAGTTAATTAAATCACAGTTGCCATAATAGCTTATCATGAATGTCTAGTAAAATTTTAATCATTTTCTGTAGACCCAAGAGCCTCCTGAAAGTGTCATTTCTTTCAAATGTTGATGTATTGACTCTTTCAAAAAGAAAACTCCAAGGATGAAATCTACCCTCAGAAAACAAAAGGTTGAGGAAAAGAAAAATGACAGGAAAGAGAGACTGAGAAGCAGGGTCGGTCTCTTTTTAGGATGTTAACAGTTTTCTACAGCCACACATGAAAAATAAACGCTCATCCAATGTTGCATCAGGTGAAGGAGTATTTTGACTGCTGGTTGACCCTCCTCCACATACCTTGTTAAAATATGAAATCATCAACACTGTAACTTGTAAAGGCAAGGCTGGGAAGTTAACACAAAGATTTCAGTCATTTCAAACTTCTGCACTGGCTTGTCCCTAGATGATGTTAGTCTTCTCAGCCAGATTCTGTTTAATCTGGCTGGTGTATGAATTAACTGCCAAAATCTTCAGGGGAAAAGGAAGGAGGATAAAAAATATTGGATGCTGTCTTTTAAAAAACTTAAAAAGCCTGATTATTCAGGACTATATATATATATGTGTGTGTGTGTGTGTCTGTGTGTGTGTGTGTGACCTTGGACCACAAAACCAGTCATAAGTAGCATGGTATATTTGTAGCAATAGCCAACAATACATTGTATGGGTCAAAATTATAGATTTTTCTTTTATGCCAAAAATCATTAGAATATTAAGTAAAGATCATGTTCCTGAACATATTTAGTAAACATCTTACCGTAAATACATCAAAACTTCATTTTTGATTAGTAATATGCATTGCTAAGGACTTCATTTGGACAACTTTAAAGGCGATTTTCTCAATATTTTGACTTTTTTTTTGTAATCACACGTTGGTGGGCAGAGCTAGTGTAAAAAGCCTCTGCCAACAAGGCGGGCTATTTGCACATGTAAATAGACACTCCTTTTATTTATTTGTGAACTGATGTTCAGCTGTTCTTTTTATTAGTCAACTTATTTCGGGTCATTGTCATAAAAGCCCTTGTAAACACTGCCACATACACAAAGATACATCTTTCATTTCATCACGCTGAATGCTCACTAAAAACTGATGCAGTCATCACGTTTTCAAGTCATTTCATGTTTCATTTTGACACGACTCAAAGCAGTGATATCTAAGCAGGAGAGTTGTTTACTTACTTTATAATTAGTCAATAAACACATGAACCAATCACATCCAATCATAACTAATCATATATCGGTCATGACTTTGACTTTGCCCCATTCATTTCAATGAGCCTCCAGAAAAGTCACGGCACACTTTGGGGTCTCTGTAGAAAGTCAATGGACCGAAGGGAGGCAAGCCTTCGCTGTAACTTTAGCTGCGGGTGTCGCTGTTGGACAGTGTTACTTTATAAAAACGAGTGACTTTTAGACTTTTAATGTCATATTTAGTCATATTTGCTTTGTTTTATTTTTGTGATATCGATTATTTTCTCATCCACTTTTGAGGAGAGGAGACACTGCCTCCCTTGCCTCCTTGGAGGAAACGCCCCTGATATATATATTCATAAAACAATATATATATGTATATATCCATAAAACAATATATATATCCATAAAACAATAAATAGCAAAATAACATCAGACAGAGCAAAATTCGGGGTTGTGTCTCAATGTCAAGCAGAAAGTTTGAACCTTTCAGACACGTTGGCTTCTCAAAAATGTCCCTTTTACCACAGTCGTCTTTGAACATTTAGAAGTAGGCCATTTATGACATCCTGTTATATGATCTTAAAAGGTTCTGTAAAGGCTTGAAAAGCTTAGCACACTTTATCACACATGCTGTGGTCTGGGCTTAAAAACTGAGACCAGCTTGTGAAAAGTAAGCTCCAAATGTATGACACCAGTTGGAGTGTCTCAAGTGACTGAAATAAATATATATCTGGGTGCTAAACAAGAGTTTCATATTATGCTCGCTTCAAAATTATTGAGCCAAAATGATTCAGTAACTGTTGATCTACTACAGATTTCAGTGATAAGACTGTTCAAGTGCTTTTAATGGTAATGCATATGCATTGTGGTTTCACCTCTACTTGACAACAATATGGACTATCACTAACCTCTAACTGTGTGGGCCCACTTAAAAACATTAGTGAGACAAATGGCACAGTAAAACACACCAGAGCAAAGACTTCATAATGAGAGCGAGTTCATCAGGTCTAGATTTTTGTGAATCATTCTTTATATCAACTCTATTAATCACTACTTACAACTGAATAGAGGTCAATATAACTCATTAATTTACATTTTACATGTACAATCACATTTATTTGTATAGCAGAGTATAGAAACCACAGCAATACACAAAATCCACTGCACCATTTTCTTTAGAAAAACAGATTTCTTCATAAATAGATGTGTTTCCATTTGGTTAAAGTCATTTCCTAACTGTTTCCTTTCATACTTTCATTTTTCCAATATAGCCAGGTAGTTGTATACAGAATTTTATTAACTTTCATGTTGTAAGAGTTATGAACCTTTGTAGGCTAATACCAGATATAATAGTAAACCTTTAAAGGGGTCATTGGATGCTACATGCACTTTTACAAGTTGTTTGAACTGAAATCTGTGTTGGCAGTGTGTGTACACAACCATCCTATAATGATAAAACTACACCCAGTGTTTTTTTTTTATCTACTAAAATCTTCATATCAACTTGTGGAAAATGGGCATCCAATGACCCCTTTAACAAGTGTTCCAGTATAACTGATCATAACTGAACATGACCTTGTGAGTCAGTCTGCAGTGTGCAATGTTTATTTGTGCCTACTTAATGTCAGCTTGTGAAATCTCCTTGTTAAACTGGATGTTAATTTGTTCTGTCTGGTAACAGTCTGCATTTGCAATCAGTCTGTAGAGGGTCATGCACCATGTCATACTATTATCAGTATTGATTAAACAGTATTGAAGAGGCATGTACAGATACTTGCCATCTCTAACCTCAGTGCCCTGAATTTACTTTAGTCTCTAGTATGTGTGTACTGTTATATATATATATATATATATATATATATGTGTGTGTGTGTGTGTGTGTGTGTGTGTGTGTGTGTATGTATGTATGCAAGTATTTTATCCTCCATTTTAAAGGGGCCCTATTATGATATTTGAAATGTTTATAATGTGGTTTTGGGAGTCCCCAACAACAGATTTACATGCATGCAAGTTCAAAAAACACTTTCATTTTCTTATAATATTTCATTTTACGTTATTTCTCAACGACTCTCAAACGATTCCTTCGAAGATTCATCTTTCCAAGCCCCTCCTTTGCATAATGTTACTCTGCTCTGATTGGTCCGATGACCCAGTCTGTTGTGATTGGTCTACTGCATACAGCGCATGTCGGAAAAGGAACGCCCATCACCAGTACTGGAAAATGTATTATCAATAATACATCCTATAATAATAATGATAGTGCTCCACTCTGTTCTAAAAATAAATAATCAGAGGGGGAAAATTAGTTTTACACGAACAGGTGTTGTGCCGAATTCTGCACCCTTGCTACCTGACTGCCTAATCCCTCCCCCACCCCTAATCCTAACCCCTCCCCCACACCTACTCTAATAAGCAGAAAATTAGGAGTTTATTGAGGCAATAAAGTTAATAGTTAGTTAATAGTGAGAAACCTTCACTGGAAGCTTGATTGACAGGCGATCTGACCAATCATAATGCCGAATCTGCCATTTTGTTTGACAATCAAACCAGACAGGAGAGTAGATTAACATTGTTGAACTTGAACTTGAAAAATGGTGTGCATTGACGTCTTTCCTCGGTTGAAACCAGATACATTCTGTTCTGATGTTCATTCATGTTTATTTTGTGCTATAGCTAGTAAAGAGGAAGAGATGATCGGTTCACGTGCCGCTTGAACCGAGGCACTACAGCGATCTGTCACGACACATTAAAGAGCCACAAAACGGTATTCATTGTTTGAATTTCTAAAAAAAATGACAAAATTTGAAAGCTGAGACTTTGTTTCATACCAAAAGTAACCTGTCTTGTCTGTTGATGTGTTTTCAGTGTTCTCTTTGCTCCATGATGTTTGTTTCACTGTGTGAGAACATGATGTGTGGCGTGAGAGTGTCAAGGCTTGTCGGACGTAGCAACAGTAACTAAGGGGGCGGGTCTTTGCGAAGGGTCAATTGGACCTTAAAATAAAGTGTGACCTATATTTGTATATAGGTTAGTTGTAACTTAGCATTGTATTCCCCATGCTGTCTGCCAATTAAACCAGAACTGAGACCCACTTGTTGAAAACCACTGGTATATTGCATGTTTGCTCTATCATCACTGAGAACCTTTTAGAAAAATCCATGAATCCACTTACTTCCTCCTCCACGTGTTCTGACAGATGTCCCCTGGTGAGTGCTACATTCTCCTAAGCGCCTGTGGTCATTCCTTCTTCACACACACACTTTCCCCATTTGTGCTCTACTTGATCATACATTAATCTAGCTTTGAATAGGAGCCCAATTTCCTCTCTAAATGTCAGATCATATTCACTGGCCCTTATTCAGCGTCCGTGTCCGTATTCATCTGATTTCCAAGTAATCATTGAGGTAAATGTCGGTGCATAATAAAGCCTCCCCTCAGAAACAGAATTGTAATATGCAGTTCCTGAACTCTATTGTAGTTCCCGAGGGCATTAGCTCAGCAGTGAAGGCAATCAGTTGAGCAATCAAAGGCTTTGATTGACAAAGCGAGAGGTAGGGAGATCAAGCCATGTTAAACGCGGTGCCAAAATCAGTGGCGACACTGGAGGAAAGAGTGGAGAGGCTGAATGTGTGTACATGGACACTCAGATTAGACACACAGATCTGCTCATAGATACTGCCAGGGAGCACAACAAAAGAGTCTATTCAGCTGTATGTAATAATCAAGAGAGCTGGTTGAGAGAAACTCCAGCTGCTGACCTCTGACCTCAGGCTCAGAATGGAATGTAATCATGCTGCCACCTCAATGTCTGTACAGCAACATTTAAAGAAATAGTTCCTGTGTGTTATCATTTACTTACACTCATGTTGTTCCAAACTGTGTGATTGACTTTCTTCTGGGGAATACACAAGATATTTTGAAGAATGTCTCAATATCCCAGTTGCTTTTACATGAACATTTAAAATTAAATTAAATTACATTTTAATTATATTAAAAGGTGAACTATCAAGATGAAAAAAAAACAAAAAGGATATACACACACACACACACAGACGGTATATGCACATTAGTGGTGCGCAGGTGTGCATGCGCGACCTAAATAAGTTCAGACAGCTCATTTGCGCACATAGTTCACCGTTTTAGATCGACTAACTGTAATGCTCTATAAGATTTGCATTCGAATTGAAAGCATAAATCTAGGCTATGCGCTGCCGGTTTCAGAGCAAAACGTAAAACTGTGCCATTTCATTCACTGACATGCTTCACTCGGCAGCACATTTACTTGCCGGCACCCCGCCAAAATAAAATCTTGCCGATTTTAGGTTTAATGTTGAAAATTAATTAAAAAATACTATATTATACTATATAATATACTATAATATTCTACTGTGATAGATCTGAAATTTAACTCACATTTGTGTACCTTTAGATATTGCCAAAATATTTCCTTGATGCCAAATGTGGTTCTCATAATTGATTTCAGTACACCACACTTAAATATGCACACACTGAAGACTTCTCACATTTTATAAAAAAGAACAGCTTGAACCTGCCTAACATCTTCTTTTGTGTTGGTTTGGAACAACATGAGGTAGAATAAATTATGCCAAATGAGGCTGAATACATGAAGGGTGAACTATTCCTCTACATTCAAATAACAGCTGTTTCCTGAGATTGTGAGATCTCGAGAGAATTCCCACCAGCAAAAACGCATAGTTGAAAGTTTAGAGTAAATTGGTTTTCTGTCTTGCAGACTAACACATTTTATATGTGTGCTTTCCTGTTGAAGTGAACAGGTTTACATTGTTTGTATTTGAATTTACCAATAATGATTCATAGTCTCCAAACTATTTGAAATTATTTAGGGATATTTGTTATATGGTTTCCTCATACATATCTAATTTTGTGTACATGTCAGCTGTGTTTGCTAGTGATCTGATCTTTTGATGTGGCTGATGTTGAAACCTAAGTTACCCACAGTTCCATTGCAGTGTTGTCTTAATTAGCCTGTTGAGCCATGCTGTCATACAGTACTCAATAACACTTTGGTTTGCATAGAGGCAGTGAAGAACATCAAAAGAGTATGAATTGTGTGTGTGTGTGTGATTATGTATGTGTGTGTGTGTGTGTGTGTGTGTGTGTGTTTGTGTTTATAAAATACTTCATAGGCTGCTTAAAACTTCCAGAGATGTTGTTAAAATAGGCACTGGTGATCCATTAAAAGAAAAAAAAATGTTATGACACATATTCCAAAATAAGGGGCTAGGGCTAAAATATACAGTATGCACTTTAGGTGTGATGACAAGCCATGACAATAGTGTACTTTAGTAGACAGAAGAAGGTACGATATAATAAGTCCCTGCAGGAAAGAATGTGTTCAGACTGAGTTTGCTAGTTGCTGCAAAATCTGATGCAACATTTTGTGCAAGTGCAGATCAGGGAAATATTAACACTTGAAGCAAGCTAGAAAACAAATAGTATTACGAACTTGATTTCATTTTGTTTATAATTAAACTGATTGAATTACATGCACCCACATAATCTATTTATAATTGGATACACGTAGATGACTCTGATTGAGGATCTGATTGAGCTCGACCCGAATGAAATTCCAATGAGATTGAAAGGTATGGCGTAGACATGAAATAATCCAAACATCAGGAAAATATTGAACATGTAATTGCTAAAATCCGCCTATTTTCTCACTCGTATTCAAAAATACCTTGCACACGTGCAGTGCCATAATGCACGTTTACCTCATACAAATGTGTGTATGTTTATTTATGTCTTATGAACTGGTCAATGGAGAAGACTGAATATTTAATACACATACATGTCAGCTTTCATTTTAGATATGTCCTCAACCTCAAGGCAAAAAAAAGGCAATTATCTTTGCAGTAGCTTTACTGAAATTATTACAGTTCTGGATGCAGCAACTTGGCAACGCAGTTCATACGTTTTTTTAGAATACATGTAATGCACATTTAAACAAATATGTGAATTGGAATGTAGCATTAGGGTTCAAATAAACAGAACTTTCAGAATCTGAAATCGAATTGGATTAATTACTATTAATGAAAACTAGTGTATGTAAACATACCTAGTGATTTTTTGACATGTTTCAAGGACATCATTACAACATCAGATGTCAACGTGATTCATTCAACTGATTAATTTAAAAAACTGATACAATGGAATTATTCACTGTGATTCATTCATTAATTCTAAATAAATAAATAAACACCACAACTATGTGTTGCTCAAAGATGTGTTTTAATGATGGAGCATCAACAGATAAAGTGACTGGGAATACTGTCTAAAATGTACGTTACTCAGTATCAACTTGTTTATTGAACTGTTGGATAATAACTAGGGGTGTAACGGTAAGCGTATTAATCCCGATACATGTACCATTACACACACCTGCACAAAACTTGTGCTACATAACACACCTGCACAAAACAAAAACTGCAGCTGTGTTCTGTAGCATAATTTCACATATCTAAAGTCAGACCATTCTGTTTTTACTTTAAATCATCAAATTATACAATCTAATTCAAATCAAAAACAACTGCTCATGCTACATGTATGTAGCACTACTGTTCAAAAAAACCAAAATAAATTTCCTGTTGTGCCAAACTCGTATCGAACCGTGACCCCAAAACCGAGGTAACTGTATCACTCTTGCAGTCATGCTGTTCAAATATCAGCGCACTACGTACTCTTACTATCATAGAAATGAAACAGAACGATGAGCTTTGTAAAAATCGACGCGTTCCAGAAAGGCGGGACATAGATGAGAAACAATAATGTACTGTATGTGGAAAATAATGTGTTTTTTTAACCTTAAACCGCATAAACACATTTCATTACACCAAATACACAAAATAATGTTCTTTTTAGCAACATCATATGACCCCATTAAATCATTTTTAAAAATGTCTTGATGTTCTTAAACATATAACTACAGCCAAAAGTGCAAGTGTCAAAACATCCCTGCTCATCCACGTCTTATTTGAATGTACATGAAATGAGAAATGAGAAAAGTAAGGTATTTTCATCCTTATGATAAGGCTCATCTCCACCTCCAGGTTTCTATGCCTCTACTTGCCTTTATAAAGTCTTATTTAAGTGGCAAGTGACACTTTTACATAATCTCAAAACAATTCCTCCATCTGGATTTTCTTTTTTCTCTATAAAAGCTGGCCAAAGTGCTCCTGGTCAAAACATGAGAGAGAGAAATGAATAAAAGAAGAACGCAGCCTTGCTTTTACTTAGAGGGCAACTCCAGCAAGAGAGAAGCTAAAGGTTGAATTTGAATTAAATGTAATAGCAATTTTACACTCAATGCCCTGAAGGAGAAAGATAATGCATGATTTTGTTTATTCTGCTCTCCCATCTCTGAATGAGTTTCAGTTGAAATGGGAATCGCTGGATGTGTGTTTAGATTATCTGATATTTCTAAAAGCCTCTATACACTACAGCTGTACTGAAACACACACACACACAGTAGTACCTATTTATGGGACATGTACTATCCTTTAAAGCAGAGGTGTCAAACCCTGCTCCTGGTGAGGGTCCTGCAGAATTGCATACCTGCTTGTAATCTTCAAGTATTCTTGAACACAGAATATTAATATGTAAACAACTGTTAGCATCTGTTGCTGATTACTGCTGAATTGATTAATGAAAGGTCATGGTCCACTTGTAAACATATGAAATGAAGTCTTTTTCAACATTTTTTATTAGATTTGGTTTAACATTAAAGTCATACAGTTATTTTATTTATTTTAATAAATATTATAAATAACCAAATAAACCAAATGTGTAAACTAAACCGAGATTGAGATTATTAACTGAAAAATAGTCCACTGTATATAATTTACGTATAGTCATAGTTCAAATGTATCTTACCATAAATAGAGCTTTATTAAATACATATATTAATTAATTACAGTGTTATGCTTATAATTTACATCAGGTTATTCAATCTGATTATTTATAATGAGTTCATCCACATATATGAAAATTTGTCATATTTACAGCTTTTACAACTGTCAGTAACTGTTGGTATCATAAATAAATCCTGATTAGCATGCAACTGATTAATTAATGTTTACTTACTGTATTGTTTGGCATTTTTATTAGTATTACACTGCGTAGAGATGATAGGAAATTAAGGGTAGAAGAAGCGGGAACAGGACATGTAGCAACCCAGATTCAAAACCACATATACAAAATCACGCTATACATGTTAGAACAGATGTGCTAATCACTAGGCAGCGGCTCTGACATTGTTTAAGTAATACTGAGGGCATGTTTGGACAGTATGTTCACCAGAAGTCCAGCAGAAACTCTGAAGTCATTCTCCTGCTGTCATATGACATCACTTCAGCTGCTCCAAATCTGCACCATAAGTATTCAGTTGTGATCTGACTCAACACTTAAACACTACCTGTCACAACTGAACCCTCATCTTGGCCGAACAAGAGTGTCAGTTGTCCCTTTCACACAGCAATACCAGTAAATTGCCGTAAAATTACCGGAACAACTTTACCGGTAAATACAAAAATGCGCTGTTCACACAGGCAACGACGTTCCGTCTTTTTTCCGGTACAGCACCATTCACACATCCGTTTCAAAATACCGGTAAATTCTGTGACATCATTAACCAGAAATGCGCCTCCAGGTGTTTTTGTAAACATGGTAGGGTATGCGGTCATTGTTTTGTTGATGTTTTCATTTTTGTGTCAAATTTCAACATTTATGCAGCTGTTTTTTGCCCAGAGACATCGTATTCGACGACTTTAGACATTTCTTGCTCATACTTGCTCTTGCTCATTCTACTTCATGCTCATACCGGTAATCTTGTTCTGCGTTCACACAGAGCACATTACCCGTAATTTACTGGTAATTTACTTCTCATACTGGTAAATTGCCAGAATGAATTTACCGGTATTTTTTGAAAGGGTCCTGTTCACACATGATCTCTTAATGGTAATTTACCAGTAAAGACTGTGTGAAAGGGACTAGTGAGTGTCACATTTACAAGGCCATTGCATAACAGTTCAAGGAAACAACAGAATATTTTATTTCTGTTATGTCTGCAAGTTTTGGGGGATAAGTCAAACTGACTTTTTTTAAAAGCCAGGTCTGGCTTTGCACTGGTTTGCTTCACCCATCATGAAGTATCATTGGTCCAAAATGTATATTAAACATCAATACATTCTGATTGGAGAAATTGTGCTGCAGCATGCAGCTTTCTCACTTTCAACGTATACAAGCAAACTGATTGTTGCTGTAGACTTTCTGTTTTTTGTCCAATGACCATCTGATGCAATATGCTAAATGTCAGTTACCAAACCTGACTCACGTTTCTCTTCCAATAGATGGGCATGTTTGCAACTATTTTTGGGTTATCTAGCACACACAGGATGCCACGTTAGCGGCCAAGGCCTGGCAAGGGATTGAATAAGATCAAGCTGCTCTTTGATCCTCACAGTATAGTTACAATTCACACGTTCACACAGTATGTCAGAAAATTCTCCAAGGTTTCATGATCAGGGTGAAGGATGAAGACATATAGCTGAAATTTCACAGGCTGCATTTGTCTGGAGAAGACTAGGTTATGTGTGTCTAGATGTGTGTGCGGAGAGGAACAGATGCATTTCCGTGTAGGTGGTGTTTGTGAGTGGGAAGGGGGTCTCTGAGGTAACACGCACTGCAGCACCTTTGATTGTGCTCCAGCTCTGCACAGATGGAGCAGAGCCCCAGGAAGCAGTCACACTCAGAGACCAGTGTGAGGTGAACTGTAACAGTCACTGAGTAACCACTCTGGCTTGTCAAAGTGAGTAACCAATCAGACAATCAGAAGATATGGTGACCAGATGTGCCTGTTTTAGAGCAGTCTATAAAAAACTGTCAGGAACAAACTCATTGAACAGAGAAAAAAAATGTTGTATATAAATGTGTGTGTGTGTGTGTGTGTGTGTACACAGCATATACTACCGTTCAGAGGTTTGGGGTTGATGTGATTGTTTAATGTTTTTGAATGAATTCACTTAGGGTCATCAAGACTGCATTTATTTAATCAAAAATACAGTAAAAACTGTAATTTGAAATAAATGTAAAATTTTAAATAACTGTTTTTTTTATATATGTTTTAAAATGTAATTTATTCCTTTGATGGCAAAGTTGAATTTTCAGCAGCCGTCACATGATATTTCAGAAAATTTCAGCAGCTGTCACATGATATTCAGAAATCATTCTAATATGCTGATTTGGTGCTTAAGAATATCTTATTGTCAATGTTGAAAAAAATGTGCTGCTTAATGTTTTTTGTGGAAGCTGTGGTGCTTTTTGTTTGGAATCTTTGATGAATAGAAAGTTCAAAAGAACAGCAGTTATTTAAATGTAAAGTTTGTTTTAACAGTGTATAAGCATTGATTGTCACTTTTGATCAGTTTAATGCATCCTTGCTAAATAAAAGGTGTAATTTCTTTAAAAAAAGAAAAAAGACATGCATTTTGTCACCTTATCAGAAAATGGAAAATTATGAAAAAAAAAAACCATCATAATTTGTATGTATACCTTATTCTTATTCTGGTCATATCCTGTTTTAGCTCAACTCTTCATGTGGATGGTGAAAAATCCAATAATGTGCTTTTATGGAAGCAGCAGTGTGCTGACATTGTACTCTTAGCACCATATAAGTGGTGTTACAATCACAATACATCCATTAACAAAGCATAAGGATGCATTTGATTGTCAACAATTGATTCGCGAACTTACCAGTTTATGATAGGGTACACAAGTGTAGAGCAGAGAGGATATTTTTTCTTTTCCCCTTCAGTCTACAAGGCAGAAATTATTCCATTTCTTCCTCAGTACATAATTAACAATCCATCTATGTGCCACAGAGACAAATGAAAGCCGTTCCCTGCCTGCAACAAATAGAAAACGACCTCTATATAGTTCCATTCAGAAACAAATGCTCCAATCACATTTATCATGCGCCTTGTGCATTTACATATTTATATTGGCTGTGTTTGCTATAGCGCTGGGATGCCATAACTTAACATGTAAGCGCTGAATTGTTTAATAACAGAGAAACACGGCCCTGCATATTGCAGGAGTGTGAATGGGAATATCGCAGCAAATCATATTTTACTTTCTGAGGTGAAAAATGAGAATCAACATTATGAATCTGACGAAATGATCATTCAACAGTGCAAACATGCCCTTTACAAGAGCTGGCAGAAAATTGAGCTATGCTCGATGGATAATCTCAGAAAACCTAAGTATCCATGTTGTTCTGATAGCACAGACCATATTTCTAACGGCCTAAAGAGAAAGATGGAGAAACAGAGGCAATCTTATTTTGATTGCTTTTTTTGCAGTTGATTGCGGCCAATTTATGGTACAGGCTCAATCTGTTTTTACCTGTAATGTACTTTGATCTTCTTCATGGTCAGGATTCAGCCAATCATTTTGGAATGGCTGGAGACACTTTACAATAAAGGCACGCGATTCAACCTACCTTGCTAATGTCTCATTTTTTGGTTGACAAAGCCATCAGCAAACTGCATAAGAAATTGCATGGTTGTTATTGAGCTTGACTGTGATTCACTTGAATATTTTTTCTGACTGGAAATAAAACTAAATTAACCATTTTGTCCTGAGTCAGTATATTCAAAGTATATACAGTATGATTTTTTAGTATGATTTTTGTTATAGCTTCTGTTGCTTGGTGTCATCTGTCATCTATTTAGAGTTGAGTGGCATCATGTATATGTATATATATATATATATATATATATATGGTTTCTCATTT
>NW_015657606.1:194469-195959 GCF_001515625.1 Sinocyclocheilus rhinocerous | reverse complement strand
ATCTCCCATAGTCATAATAACCAGCTGCAAACATTACTATGTCTGCAAATTATTTTCTTTGATTTTGTCAAACATTTGTTTGACATACAGATATCTTCTATAAGAAATATTCTTTAGCCTGGTTAGGATAAGGCGTTAAGCAGATTGCCAATTCAGGAATCCAGGACTCTGTGCTTGCATTTTTTTTTTATATGCTCCGACAAACATTTAGACACAGGTAAAGATGCTTGATTCATAACAAAGGTCATTAGATTCTTTCAATTGCACTGACAAGAACAACATCTCTCTCTCTCTCTCGCTCTATGTATATATATATATATATATATATATATGTATGTATATATTCATTCATATGCCAGAGTTTACAGGGTTAAAACTAGTTTCACATTTCTAAATCTTTTTTTCACAATTTAAACATTTTAGTAACACTTTACATTAAGGTTCCCTTTGTAAAGGCTTTATAAAGGTTTTAATAAATAATAACTCATTTATATATATATATATATGTATGTATATATATATTCATATGCCAGAGTTTACAGGGTTAAAACTAGTTTCACATTTCTAAATCTTTTTTTCACAATTTAAACATTTTAGTAACACTTTACATTAAGGTTCCCTTTGTAAAGGCTTTATAAAGGTTTTAATAAATTACTAATAACTCATTTACAAATGCATTATAAATAATTGATAATCAGTTATAAATGCATGCACAAAAAGGGTGATTTTAATGCAGTACCTGCCAAATAGTGAGAAATTTTACCTTACATGTTATAAATGCTTAATAAATATATTTATTCATACTTATTTCACTCAAAACCAGATTCCTGATTTATTTAATGATGCAGCAAAAATAGACTATTATAGCGAGACTGAAGAGTGTTGTATTTATGGTTTCTCATTTATACATGACAATTTTCTTATTATGTTGCTTACCAGAAGCCTCTCTGTATCTTACCCACGATACTCTCCAAGAGTTCATGATGCCTATCCACAGTAATGATTAAAAATGTATATATTTTGTTTATCAAGATGAAATTATCAAAATGTATTTTGAGGGAAAAATCTATATTAGTTACCTGTGAACCTTAATGTGGGGTGAACACCTGTGAATCATTTATTCATGAATTACAGATGTTAGTAACCTCTGTAAGTGAACTTTAATGTAAAGTGAACACCTGTGAATCATTTATTCACGAATTACCGATGTTAGTAACCTCTGAAAGTGAACCTTAATGTAAAGTGATCGCCTGTGAACCATTTATTCATGAGTTATAAATGTTAATAACATGTTGCTTGGTGTCATCTGTCATCTATTTAGAGTTGAGTGGCATCATGTATATGTATATATATATATATATATATATATATGGTTTCTCATTTATATATGACAACTTCTATATGAAAATGTTCTTACTATGATGCTTACCAGAAGCTACTCTGTATCTTACCCATGATACTCTCCAAGAGTACATGATGTCTATCCACAG
>NW_015657606.1:185742-194357 GCF_001515625.1 Sinocyclocheilus rhinocerous | reverse complement strand
TCTGAAAGTGAACCTTAATGTAAAGTGATCGCCTGTGAACCATTTATTCATGAGTTATAAATGTTAATAACATGTGAAAGTGAACCTTAATGTAAAGTGAACAGCTGTGAACCATTTATTAATGAGATAAATCTTTTCATTGCTGTGGATAGGCATCATGTAATTTTGCAGAGTATTATGCGTAAGATACAAAGTAGCTTCTGGTAAGCAACATGGTAAGACAATTCATGAGATATAAATGAGAAATTATATAAATGAGAAACCATAAATACAACACCCCTTAGTCTCGCTATAATAGTCTATTTTTGCTGCATCATGAAATAAATCAGGAATCTGGTTTTGAACGAAATAAGTATGAGTAAATATATTTAATAAGCATTTTTTAACATGTAAGTTAAAAATAGCTCACTATTTGGCAGGTATTGCATTAGAATCACCCTTTTTATTCATGCATTTATAAGTGCTTATCAATGATTTATAATGCATTTGTAAATGAGTTATTAGTCATTTGTAAACACCTTTATAAACCCTTTACAAAGGGAACTTTAATTTAAATTATTACCTATATTTTTAGTGGATGTATGAAGTCAGTTAAGATTAAATTAAAATAAAAATGGATATGTTCCACTAAGTTTGACAACCAAAAAGGGTCTAAATGCTTGAGCTGAGACTTTGTATGATGTTCTGAAAAAAATTAAAATAATAAAAAAAAAACAATTATAGCGCGCATTTGTATCTCACTGAACTTACATCATCTCTTACCTGTTGCTTCCAGAGTTATAGCATACAGTGCATGAAGCATCTCAAGTGCATACAACTCATGACATGGGACTTCCAGGAAATGTCAACCCACTTTAAGACAGCAGTGTTACAGACGTGACTACAAAAAAAAAAAAAAAACCCTGAGCACTCAGGTAGAAACACATACGCATGCAAACATGCAGCAAAAGAAACAGCACAGGTGGCTTGTTAGGTTGTATTAGACTCAAATTGACAAGTATGAGAGACCTCTGTAACCCAGTCAGAAGTTACTTACACATACACACAAAGTGAACTGGGGCAAGAGTGTACTGTGCCGAAAAAGCTTAATTAAATCTCTACAGGGTTGCGTGAATGTTTATCAGGGTGTGCAGTCAGTCTACTGACATAATCTGAGTTTACATCAGGAATGCTTAGTTTATAATCCTCTAAAGACACCTGAAATCATTCAAAAGTTTTGGGGGATAATTACAATAGAGTTGACAATGAGTTCCAAATGATCACCCCATAGCACATCTGGGGCTCGTCAAATATTATTTATTAATATCCTAAATTAAACTGCCAAAAACACCTGAGGCAATTTTGTGTATATGTGCATCAAAAACATTTGGAAATTAGGCCACTGTTCAGTACTCAGAATATTCATTTGAGTGAATCGTATTATTCAGTTCATAAAACTGCTTATTTGTTCACGAATCTGACTGATCTGGTTCACAGGTTCAGCTCAGTGACTCTATGATATGATCTTAGATGAAGACTGTTTATGAATCAGACTGATCTGGTTTTCAAGATCTCATATGATCTCATGAGAATTCATATGAAGTGAAGATAGGACTTATGTTATTCTCTTACAACAGGTAATTGAGTCAGTGACTCAATTATCTAATCCTAGGTGAAGATATGACTAAAATAAATTTTATTCCAACAAATGTGCAGTTTATCTTCTGCTCCATTCATTTTATATGTGTGTTTATTTACTCTCTTCTAATGAGGAGATATCTAACTGAATTCAAGCTGTGTGGCCTCATACACACTACCATGTTCTACTGTTTATTTCTTTTTTAATTTTATAATTTATTTTTCTGGAACTGGTCTATCCATCTCCAGATAAAAATCACCAATAAGTCTCCTGAATATGATGGTTGTAAATATGTGAGTGTTTGCATTTCTGTCTGTGTTAACAATGATGAGGATGTTCCTTCTCTATCCACACTACCTTGCTCAGGAATTTCATTGTTCACACTGTCTGGATGGGAGAGTTTATTTTTTTGCTGACAATGTTTATTTTTCCATAACGTCAGGAACGAGAGCGACAGGGAGAGAGAGAAAGACAGACAGACCAACACCCTTTGGTATTTCAACTTCAGCATAACAGATACTTAGAAAAAAAAATGTGTTAAAAGTTTTTAGACCAAAAATAATGGAATTTTACACTAAATAAACTTGCTTCAAATAAAAATGGACTATACTTGGAAAGTTATGGTGTGGCAATAATATCCATTTCAGTGTACTTCATTAAAAGGATTGTTTTTGTTCATATTCTCTTTTTATATGGTACAGCCCAGCCTATGATCACATAGTGTCAGAAAATAGTCTATAATAGTCTATTCAAAAAAAGAAATACTGTAATGCAGGACATTTTCATGTGCCCATCTTACACACACACACACACACACACACACAATACTGTAAGTCTGGGGTCAATGATTAATACTTGTATTCTGCAAGGATGTATTAAATTGATCAAAAGTGACAAAGACTTTAGTGCCCCTATTATGCCATTTCCAATATTGCCTTTCATGCAGTGTGTACTGTAGCTGTATGTGAATGTAAATGATCTGCAAAGTTGTAAAGCTAAAAGAGTCTCTAATCTCGGGGAGTTCAGCATGGGATTCACAAAATGCTTGCTGTTGAAAGATGGATCAGTATCCTGTTTATTTGGACCAGCTGCTCCACTGAATCACAACCTGTAAGTATGATAAATAATAGATGTTTATATTTTCTATAGAGCGTTCAAAATACAGAACGATTGAAATAGGTGTATCGTTTCCGACACGCGCTGTACGCCGTAGACCAAACGCAACAGACTAGGCCATCTGACCAATCAGAGCAGAGCAGGCTCACGGAAAGGAGGGGTTTTGAGAGACTGAATCTTTGAACTGCTTCGAACGAATCGTTTGAGAATCGCTGGAAGATGTGGTGATATTAAATGCATATTTTGAGAAAACAAAAGCGTTTTTTGACCTTACATGCATGGAATCCTATTGTAGGAGACTCCCAAAACAATATTAGGAACCGTAAAAATGGCATAATAGGGGCACTTTAACAATGTTACCAAAAAAGTGAAATAAAAATAAATTAAATTAAATTAAAATAAAATTATCTTAAATTTTCAATTTATCAAAAATCTTGAAATGTACTTGAAATGTGTCAAAAACTGTATTTTTGATTAAATAAATTCAGCCTTTGTGAGTCTTTTTTTTTCATTTAGATTAATTCTGTGATGTGGAATTTGTTGATTTGTCTTGATTCAACTTATTCTATTCCTGGAATACTGGGCCTCATGCTGGATCTTTTTTAGAAGCTCTGGAGAATCTCACTCATTCAAACACCTAAAACAGCAACCAAAGCTAATTGGCACCCAACAGACATCATTCTTCAGCAGGCAAAAATACTTCAGTATATTCTGTAGGGTCATTTGTTAGTCAGTGCTGTTATTAGTTACCGGTATGTGTTACAGTGGTACTTCAATTAGCTGTCTCTGTATGATGGCATCTGTGTGCGTCTGACTCCAAATCACAGGAGGACTGTGAAGCTCTTGAAGCTGAAGATAATTGGCTTTGTGATGGATTACAAAAGAGTAGATCAGTCATAAAACTTGGCGCAGAATTCAGCCAGAAATGTCTGAACTCGCTACGCTTACATTAAATTATTTGAGCAATTAATGTCACTTTCAGCAATAATAGGTCACGGGTCGGTGTTGGTTTTAACATCTCATTTCTATTATAGGTGTTGGATGTGGGTTTTATCTGCCCTTCTTTTAATGGATATGAACATCAGGAACTTTCCTTTTAGGAGTTTTAAATGTCTATCCAGGTCTCTGGGCGCATTCAATGTCCACTAAAGTAATTTGACGAACTGATGTATGCTGACCTGTTTGGTGCAGCTAAATTAAGGTTTGTTGGCTGATTAGCATTTAAATTAAGTCGCACTACATCAGTATTCAAAGCAAGAAGAGCTCTACTAGACTACTTCTCTCAAACTCTCATAAGCCACTGGGCTGACAGAAACCTCTCAGCTGAGGGTCACATACGCCTGCCAGCTGTGCTTGAAGCGATGAGATCTCCTCCACCTCCCACACAGGCTGCAAATAGGGAGAAAATGTCAGATGATTGTATGTAACCCCATTCCTCTTCTTTTATCATGGTCTTCTCATCTAGTGACGTGGGTAGGATCAGAAGTCTATAGCTTTGTTCATAAACATGAGCTGTCTAATGTCACACAGGACGTGTTCTTGAGCCTGCGCTGTTTTTAAATTGTACTCTAGTGGACATATTCTATGCAAACATGAGTTAGAAGGATGTCTTTGACCATTGTGATTCTACAAGCTGGCCTACTACACTAGGCCTACTACATTTTTAAAACTCAATGTTGTGTCAGGTTGTTGAAAAAAAACACTACACACCAATATGCCTCAAAGTGCATCTGAAATTGCATACTGAGTAGGGACCGTATTTGATGAGAATGACAAACAAAACTCATGACCATTAATGTGTGTAGTATGAATTAAATCAGATTTTGTCCTACTTTTGGACTGATGTTTTGTGAATACTGTGAATTCGGACATACTACTCATTTCAGTTACTGTTATTCATCTGCTATTAAGTAGCAGATATGACCAGATGATTCCAACAGAGTTCAACGTTAGCGTATTGGGGGGACCCCCTTGTTAGAAATCGCAGTATTTTTTTCTGATAGGACACCTAGATCGGACTGAAAGGGCACTTTAGCATCGGCGATTAAAGGGGCAGGGGCTCGAGCTCCCCCGGCCCTCCCACCTGTGCATACCACTGCTCGACGGTCATCTGGGTACTTTTCATATACTGTTTCTGAATACTATGAATTCAGACATACTTTTTCACACACTTTTTTCTCTACTCTATACTAGGGAATTTCTACTCTATAGTAGGGAATTTTCATATTCAGATGCAAGGCACCTTTTTCACAGAGCTCAGTGCAATGCATTATGGGATTGTCTTCTCTTTGAAGGATTACATGCAATTCCACAATGGAATCTGGTCAAAACAGGTATCCTAAAAGGCAATATAATGTTGCTGCCTACATTTAGGAACAGCCTTTCACTGTAAAAAAAAGTCTGTAAAATGTACGGTAAAAAAACGGCAGCTGTGGTTGCCGGAATTTTACCGTAAAAAATATGGTAGCAACATTTTAGGTTTTACGGTTTTAACTTAAATTTACAGTTAAATACCGTAATTCCATTAACTGGGAATGTCAATTTACAGTTATTAACTGTAAATTATACGGTCTTTTTCATTTCCAAAAACGGTATACTACCGTAAAATTACATGTAACGTCCAATACAGTTTTTCACCGTATATAGTAGGGGAATTTACAGTTAACCATTTAACAGGTTTTTACTGTAGCATTTTTACAGTATTTTACCGTTAATTCACGGTCATTTTTTACAGTGTTGTGTTGGAAGCACACTTGTGACCACTTAAAATGATGTGTAGGTAGGCAGCTCAGTATATTTTTTTTAATGTTAAAACCCAAAGCTACTCTTGATTGATACCTTCCATACATAGCGTTTGACCTTCTGACATAAAATTACACCACCATGTACTCAGCTAGTCAGTAAATTACAGCCCTAATAGACCTACTCAATAGATGAGTAGGTGTAGGGAGAGAGCTGATTGCACATGTGCCCTTTGAAACATAATGATAATTATGACATATACCCTAAGAAAACACTGAATAAGTATTTGACAGATATAGTAGGAATGCAGGGTGTGAAACGTGTGTATAATGTATATACACAATACTACAGTAAAAACCATAACCAGAGGAAAAAATATCAACAGTTTAACATCATACATTACCAGTCTCATGTTTGAGGTCAGATTTTTAAGATTTTTAAAATGTTCTTTTTAAAGCAGTATCTTATGCACAAGGCTGCTTTATTTGAAATATTATTACAAGTTAAAACAGCTGTTTTCTATTTTAATATATTTTAAAATGTAATTTATTCCTGTGATGCAAAGCTGAATTTTCAGCATCATTACTCCAGTCTTCAGTGTCACATAATCCTTCAGAAATCATTCTAATATGCTGATTTGATACTCAATAAATATTTATCATTATTATTATTGTCGAAAACAGTTGTAATGTTTGTTTGTTTGTTTTATTATTATAATTTATTATTGTTGTTGTTGTTGAAAACAGTTGTGATGTTTGATTGTTTTTTTATTATAATTTTTTTCAGGATTCAAAGCTCAGAAGAACAGCATTTATTTGAAACTGAAATCTTCTGTAACATTATAAATGTATTTGAATAAATGCATTAATTTCTTAACACAGTATGGTGAACTCTGATTCATCATGTAGCTTTCTTCAGTATGTTACCACCTGTATTATTATTATTATGGTGATTATCATGACTCAAAATAAATTTCTTAAAACTGAAGTTAACATTGCATCATCTAATGAAATATACAGTTATGGGTTGCAAAATAAACAGGCACCAAAATGCAGTTCCATAATACCTGAAGAATTGTGATGACAGTCTAGTATTACTGGAGCTAAAAAACAAACCTCCCACAGCAGGGATTCTTCTTGTTTTCACTACATATTACCACATACCTCCACATGATGAAAACAGAAGCTTTTACCTTCGCAGCACATGTGGAGAGTGTCTAAAATACCCATAATCCATTTCTGATCTAGTGAAAGAAAACTGGTAAAGCCAGTTGTATTCATATGGTGTTCTCTTGCTCTAGCGTTCTCATCTTCTGAAGAAAGAGGGTGAAACACAATTAGGTTGTTTTTAACCTAGTGTTTTTTTTTTTTAGAGTGTAGGTTAGTTCAGCTCAGCATGTTACAGAAGTATACTCGGAACACAGAGAGATGGGTAAGTAGGAGTTTAATGACAACAACTGAGCTTAACAGGTAACCAAGAGGATAGACTTTAAATGGATTCTGGAGTCGTGGGGTGATATGAAAGTCTCTTTCTTACAGGACCAGGAGTTTGGGAAGGAGCTGAAGACCAGGGGCACGGAGACGATGGAAGACTAGGACGTGGAGAACATGCTGGGGAGATAACAGGAGGTAAGTTCAGGTTCAGACACTTTGCTAAAGAGAATAGCAATGAAGCTACTGGCATTTAGTCCTTTATGTGCAAACGAGACTGGACGCTGTAGTGAGGTGCTGGGTGTGCTTATAAAGCCAGTTTGATGAGGGTGCAGATGGATGACAGGTGCGTGTGATTAACACTCAGGTGAGGGAGTGTGCTGGGATTGGCTGGTGAGGACCTGGCTGATTAGTAACAGTACCCCCTCCATCCACGGCCCGCTCCTGAGGGTAGGATGTATAGTGGGAGTGAGATTTCTTTATATTAAACCATTGTACTTTAACCATCTACAATTATGATACAGAAATTCACTCAACCCATTTAAGAAAGACTATATATATCGTGCCAGCTTTGTAATGCCATTTCTTATTCTATTTTTTTAAGAATAATTATTCATTCTGTATTCAACTGTAATTTTATCATCATTCAAGTTTCTGCATTTTAACTATTTGTAGAATTTACTTTCACAGTCTATAATTATATGGATTTTTTTTTTAAATCATTCATTCTGTATTCAACTGTAATTTTATCATTCAAGATTTAATCTGCAATTATAAAAAAAAAAACATAACTGTTTATTCTTCAAAATATTTTCTTTTGTGTTCTGCAGAAGAAAGAAAGTCATAAAGGTCTGGAATAATGTGAGGCTGAGTAAATGATTTCATTTATTTATTTATTTGTTTGTTTGTTTATTTTTTTATTAAATATCCTTTTAAATAAGCTTGACAAAACCCAAAGTGCTTTAGTCATAGTTGCTTACAACAATGAAAGTAATTATATTGTAATAGTGCAATAATTGTAATAAATAAAATCTAATACCACAATTGCAAAATAAAGTTAAATATAATTAAAGTAAAAGTTAAAATAACAATTAACAAAATAACCAAAAACAAATAAACTGAACAATAAATTAAACAGTACCATTTTACAATATAAGGTCTCATTTGTTCACATTAGTCAATGCATTAACTAACATGAACCAACAATTTTCACAGCATTTATTAATGTTAGTGATCAAATGTTTTAGGGCCCTATTTTAACGATCTAAGCGCATGGTCTAAAGCGCACGGCGCAGGTGCACTCAGGGCGTGTCCGAATCCACTTTTGCTAGTTTTACGACGGAAAACGGTCGGTTTGGTTGTCCCTATTCTCTTAATGAGTAATGGGTGTTTTTTGGGGGGCGTAACGTGCAATAATCCAATCAGAGTCTCATCTCCCGTCCCCTTTAAAAGCCAGTTGCGCTCGTGCCATGGCGGGTTTGCTATTTACATGGCAGAATGTAATTTTTCATTTTTAAAAACGTTTGTGTGCTGCTGCGCGTCCCTGTGTGTGTAATAAGCAAAGTGTTCGCGCGTTGTGCGCCCGCCTATAGGCACATATTACTAACGCGCTCTTTAAATAACAAAGAAAAAATATTGCGCCAGACTTTAGACCAGGTTTAAGTTGGTCTATGGCGCAGTCTATTTTCAGTTCCTCAAAATAGCAACGC
>NW_015657606.1:171693-185030 GCF_001515625.1 Sinocyclocheilus rhinocerous | reverse complement strand
ATCTCCCATCCCCTTTAAAAGCCAGTTGCGCTCGCGCCATGGCTGGTACGCTATTTACATGGCGGAATGTAATTTTTCATTTTTAAAAATGTTTGTGTGCTGCTGCGCGTCCCTGTGTGTGTAATAAGCAAAGTGTTCGCGCGTTGTGCGCCCGCCTATAGGCACATATTACTAACGCGCTCTTTAAATAACAAAGAAAAAATATTGCGCCAGACTTTAGACCAGGTTTGAGTTGGTCTTTGGCGCAGTCTATTTTCAGTTCCTCAAAATAGCAATGCGCCAACAATGCGCCTGAACACACCTCTTTTTTAGACCAGCACGCACATGGGCGCAAATGCATTTGCTATTTAAACAACGCGGCGCAGGACGGGAAAATGAGAAATGCATCTGGCTGAAACTAGCAAAAACACTTTGCGCCGCATTGCGCCGGGTGTATGATAGGGCCCTTAATGTTTGTTCACAGTGCATTAACTAATAAACAGATACAGATTATGAGTTTAAAATGTATTAGTATAGGTTGAGCTTAACATTAACCAATATTAATAAATGCGGTAGAAGTTGTTGTTAGTTCATGGTACCTAATGTAGTTAACTAATGTTAACAAATGAAACATTATGGTAAAGTTTTACCAATTAAACAATCAGTTTGTTTTATCTGTCTCCGTGTAGAGATATGCTGTCATTGTGTCCTGTCTTTTTAGGGCCAGACATCATTGCATTTTACATTGTTTGAGTCTCTGATTAGGTGAAGAAATAATTGTTTCCTTTCTTTCCATCCCTGTCTCTCATTCCCTCAATTACACACACAAGTCATGCATGCCTTTGTGAATTGGATCTGATATGGCTATAAATGCAGACTTGACATATAACATTGTTAAGCACCAAATAAAGATGCATATATTAAATGAGTTGCCATTTTCTTGATTCTCTTCCAGGAAACTAACTCAGTCATTTAATTAAATTCATATGCTCATATGCTCTTCTGATTTACTGCAAACATACACAAGAATACATTGTGATTGCACATCAAAGCAAATGCTCAAGTGCAATATAGAGTTAATCAAAGCAGGCTATAAAGCAGAGCTTGTGTGGAACGACAGCGAGAGACAATGTTGAATAGCCGTCTGTTTGCAAGCGGTCTATGTTTCGAGGTCATACAACCCCTGAGATCTTGCGGTTTAATAGCAGAACATGCATCTGTGTGACAATGTGCTGTTGCTGTTGTCATCACACAATAAACAGAACAATGCTCAAATGCAATAAACATTGATGGAATACTGTCACCACAGCAGTTGCTGGCTATATTTAACATCTCATATCTGTTTCATATACTCACATAATCAAGTCAAGTCACCTTTAATTATAGCACTTTATACAATACTAATTGTGTCAAAGCAGCAGACAAAACCAGCATGGTGTGGTTTAATTACAGGCTGCAACACAGGTTAAATTGTGCAGAGGACTTGGTTTCCGTGGTCTTGTGGCGATGGGTGACGAGGTGTTCGCTGGGGATCTGTCTCTGGGGTGCATAGATGACATGGTCTCCGCTGACATACGTTCACAATGAACAGCCTTTAGTACCAGAAATTACTACGGCTAGAAAAAGAATATTGCTTAGATGCTATTTATTTATGCATTTTAAGCATATGTCGTTTTGCTGCAGTTAAAGTGCACTTTTTGTGGTATATATCCAAAACTGACACTCATTGAGCACTGAATATGTCCAAAATTTGACAAGATACTGAAAACAGGATTAAAATGTCAAGAACGTTGTTTGACTCTCACTGTTAGTTATGCGAGTGAAATTGCTTTCACACAAGGGTGAAAAAAAAATATCACAAAAGTTTGGGGTTGATAAGATTTTTTTAAATATTTTAAATATAAGTGTCTTATGCTCATGAAGGCTACAGATCAAACACACAATATAAATAGTTATGTGAAATGTTATTACAACTTAAAATCTACAATATACAGTTTCTGTTTACAATATAGATGTCAGTTTTCAGATGGTCTTAATAATTTTTGACAGTGATTGATAATTGTTCTAATACCTGACAGACACAAGAAACTCTATTTATGCACACAGACACATAGTTTCTTAGTTGAATAATGTAATGTAGAATTAGCCTCAGGCAGTTTAAAGTAATGATGCTTACTTTAATGATGAAGTAAAGATTCATGTCTCTTATGATTCAATTTGCAAACATGGGGAGTCAGAGGTTACATATATTGGTGTAATAAAAAAAAGTGTTGATGTTTAAATTGCATGTAATTTTGAACTTTATTGTAAAGTTTCTGTTTTATTTATTCCTATAAAACAGCAAGTACATCTTCCACTGACACTTGATTACAAAGTTAATTTCTTTGCTTCTATGAGGCATCCTTATATACGCACATGTCCATGAAATAAAAAGACACGTATGAACATGCACAGATTTTTAAACTGCTGTGAACTAATTTAAAACATAAACTAATGGCTGAGAAGCTGAGCTTAAATTACATCCATGTTCAACCTCTATGCATAAGCTGATTCATTTGAACCAGCGTTGCATTGGCTATTCATGAACTGTGAAGGAGGAAACGCTTGTCTTGAAGGCCTCCACTTCTAAAGTTATCAAAAGAATGTAAAATTCTCAGAGGAACAGACCAAGAAACCATACTGCTACTCTGAGGTAATAAAGTCTTAAAGGGGTCATATGATGTTGCTAAAAAGAACATTATTTTGAGTATTTGGTGTAATGAAATGTGTTTATGCAGTTTAAGGTTAAAAAACACATTATTTTCCACATACTGTACATTATTGTTTCTCCTCTATGCCCTGCCTTTCTGAAACGCGTCGATTTTTACAAAGCTCATCGGTCTGAAAAGCGAGGTGTGCTCTGATTGGCCAGCTATCCAGTGCATTGTGATTGGCCGAATACCTCAAGTGTGTGATGGAAATGTTACGCCCCTTACCATACTGTGATGCCGTGTCCCGGCCGGAGCGATGATTCAAAAACATGAAAACCCATTATAAACGAGGCATTTGTAGCATCCAGTGTAGACATGTGGGGGCGTGTTAGAACGAGCCGTTTTAGGTAGGCGTGGTTGACTCTTAACTTTTATAAAGAATATCTCTTTGGATTTGAGACTTTAGTCTTTGCAACTTTACAGATCTTCTTTATGCACCAAGAGCTTGTAACACTTCAAAGAGAAAGAAAAATTGAAATCCCCTTTAAAATATACATGCTATAACCTTTGTGAGTCAGCTGTATCAAACATTAAACATTTAAGTTCAACCCCAAATTAAAATTCTGTCATCGTTTATTCATTTTTATGTTGTTCCAAACCTTTATGTTTTTCTTTCTTTCAATGGAGCAACAAGTGAAATGTGTTTCCAGGCTGCTCTTTACCACACAATGAAAGTGAATTGGTACTAGGGCCAAAATGAGCAAAATAATGTACTTGTGCACTGTATTTAAGACTTCTGAAAGTATATGGTAGACTTTAAAAAAATTATTTGTCAGGTAACCTGAAAATACAGGTGCATCTCAATAAATTAGAATGTCGTGGAAAAGTTCATTTATTTTAGTAATTCAACTCAAATTGTGAAACTCGTGTATTAAATAAATTCAATGCACACAGACTGAAGTAAACAATTCACTAAAAATGTTTTTTTTATTGGTATTTTTCTTATGAAGTATTCTAATTTGTTGTGAATTGGTGGGTTTTTGTTAAATGTGAGCCAAAATCATCACAATTAAAAGAACCAAAGACTTAAATACACGAGTTTCACAATTTGAGTTGAATTACTGAAATAAATGAACTTTTCCACAACATTCTAATTTATTGAGATGCACCTGTATAACTTACCCCTTGAGTGCATGAATGTTTCGCCAATCATATTTGAGTCTTTAGTAACTGGAATGAATATCTAACATGGATAGATCTATAAACTGCCCCAGTAGTATAAAACTGGCCTGCTACTTTATTAACAATTACAACATCATAAAATATAACACATTTTGCTTCTGTTAGAACTTGGAAGGGTGTTTTAAGCAACTGCTTCAACATCATACATTTTTTTATTTTTTATATTATTTTATTTTTTTATTTGTCATGTCGTTGATAATGAATAGATTGAGGAATATTAAGAAGGTGGAGGTCTAACTTCAAACCCAAATGGTTGTGAGTGAGTGTAGCCTACATGCTACAGTGGTTAGCTGTGATTCTTTATCTTAGGTTTAGTAAATTCCCATGCATGTCCCATACTAAAATTACAGGAAGTTATTACAGTGTTTTACATCAGACTTGAGGCAGCTAGCGCCCATGGACTTCCTACTCTCTCTTATCCTGGTAATAGTGATAGAGTGTGACATAAAAAGAACCACTTTGATGATGAAGGCAAGGGCCTCCCATGAAAGCTGCCTTTTCCAGCTGCTGCTAGCTAAACGTGACAGGCAACTCACTCATTCTCTCTCTCTGAGCGACCGCTCCTCTACACACTGATGAAACTATGATGTATTGAGTGATATGTATACGCCACATGTTGCTTATGGTGACATGTTAACGCTTTAAACTTCAAAATAGCAATTTGTTTGCTCACTATGAATCATTTAGCAAACTTGGTGCTGCACAGGAAGTGTGGGTGAGCTTTTTTCTTCATTAAAACTCACATGAAATTTTCAGTCACATCTGATATGCATCAATTAATATTCATGAATTATTGAAATGCAGGCAGAGAAATTCACCAAAGTGCATTGCGATGCAAATGGGGAAAGATGATGGCTTTTCATGCGCCACCACTAAAAATAGATGATGTTCAGAGAGAGAGAGAGAGATAGAGAGTAGGGCAGGAGAGGAGATGGAGGAGGAGTAGAGTGGAAAAAGAGAAAGGAGGAGGCAAAAAATGAGGAGTGAGATTGAAAGGAAAAGACATAGGATACAGGGGTAGAAGATGAAAAGAAAGATGAGGTTGTGAGAAAAGAAAAAGAAAAGGGAAAGAACATTTCTGAAAAATTTAAGCAATTTTTCTTTCAGATGTCTGATGGTTCCTTATTTTGGAGGGTGGGCTTCAGGATATGGATATTACTCAAAAAAAATTGAATCCTTTGCATATGGGTCAAACTTTTACATCCTACGACTTTGCAAACTGCAAATGAGTCTTTAGCCCACAAGCTGACTGGAATGGTGCCCACCAAAAGCATAGAATCATTCAGCTATTTGAAATGGTGCTGCCACCACTGCCTGTGGGAAAAGCTTTCAGTGAACCAGAACAAACAATGTATTATTGTACTGCATAATATTTTTGGCCAAGATATTGAGCCTAGTTTAAAACAAAAAACTACATTTTTGGTGTGTTGCTTGTAAAACAGCATCATTTCAAAATGCTGTCTTTCAACAATCTGGCACAAATTATGGGATTGTTTATCCAAAAATTAAAATTCTGTCATCACCCTCATGAAATCTGTGGAACACAAAATAAATGACAATGAATGGGGACTGAAGTTTTCAATCTTTAAAAAGCTGGATGCAAAAGCATCATAAAAGTTTTCCATGTGAGTCACGCGTTACATTACAAGTTTTCTGGAGCCATATGATAGATTTGTGTGAGAGCGGAAATTCTTCACCTCCAATGAGATGTTAGCAGATCATTGAGTCGGTGAGTTGAATTTAATAACCAAATCAGTCTGATTCGTAGGCTGTGGTCAAACTCACATACTCTCTGAGTAGGTACTTTTTACTAAATACTTTTATTTTGCTAAATTCTTACTTTGCGACTAATAATAATAATAATAATAATAATATAAAAAAAGCATGTTCTAAATAGTATGAATGTAATCCGGACATACTACATTCATCATGTTGTCATTCTCATGTGACCTGCAGTGTTAGTTGCAGCACTTCACTGCCATTCACGACTCCTCTCCTGTGGCCTCATGGGATAGTAAAGCGTACTTTGGATGCACACTTAAAAACCTTGGAAATGAGTTTGGACATACTGCTGTTTTCATACACTGTTTTCATTACTATTTGCTTTGTTTTGCTTTTTTTTGTTCCTTTGTTCATCTTTTTGTGCTTTAATTCATCTTTTTGTAGGTTGCTTTGGATAAAAGCAACTGGTAAATGCATAAATGTGAATGTAGTAGCTTCAGTCAGACAGGTTTTGTAAAATGTGAATGTAGTAGCTTCAGTCAGACTGGTTTTGTAAACTGAATCACCTGATTCATTGAAAAGATCTGACCCCCGAAAGATTGATTTATTTCAGGTATCGAACATCGTTACTTCTCTCATGAACTCACCAAGAGCTTGAGAACAGAAGATTTTCACATTCAGCTTTCACTTTTCAAACTTTCAGCCTGCTCCTTGCAAAAATCTATCAAATCACTTCAGAAGACTTGAAAAGTAGCCCACTTTTGATACTGTTATGGTGCTTTTACATCTTTTCTGAAGCATTTGAAACCACAGTTCACTGGAATTGCATGCAAACAACATGAAAGGCTGTTTCCTTCTGTGTTCCATGAGAGCAAATTATGTCAGAATTTTCAGTTCTTTGGTGAAATGCTCCTTTAAGCCTTTAAAACTTCAAACAGGTTTCCCAAACACGCCATTGGTTGGTCAAATGGTCCATCCCCAAACTCACACGATTGGTTGAGCCAGTAGGTTTTTCCTGTGTTGGACTTATCAGGAATAAAGGAAAATTGTAAAAGAACAACGCTTAGAGGAAATCAGCCTAAAAATGGCTTACTTGCTTGTCTCTGCATATTAAATTGGGATATGAGAAAGTATTTTAATAGATTACGCACTTCAGCTTTAAAAGGAGTTTATAGCTGAATTGTGATCAGGAGTACCTGACTTCATATGCATAGATTAGAAATCCTAATCCATGTCAGCTCCCTGTCTTTTTCCTTTGACTGGATTAAAAAAAAATTGGTTTGGCAATTGATTTATTCATTTAGATTTTCTTTTCTCGTTAATTTATCCCAGGTGTACCAAACATTACCAGATGGACAAAAATTGGAAGCGCTTAGTTGAGACTTTTCATGCAATTAACCAAAACACTGAAGTGCATAGATAATAACAGAATCAACGCAGCTGCTTCATACTCGGAGACTACATCTGATTCCAAAATACACTTGAAGTAGGCAGCAGTACTAGTGAAAATACTATCATGTTTCTGAAATGGGGATCATCCGAGAGCAGCTCAAAGGGAATAGGCTAGATGATGACTGTGAGGAAGCCAGACCTCTTTAAAACGTTTGGTTGAACTTGTCTTTGTGTTAGATTGATTTAGACTGGAGAGATTAATGGAATTGTATTTTTCATTAGGCATGATCCAGCCACTCCTGAACACGTCACATCCAGGTGAACCCGAGATTACCAGGTAATTGAGATAATTTTCCTCCTCGTACAGACAAAAGACCTTGCTTGTGTCCCTCAAATACAGTAAGTGTCAGAATTTGTTAAAAAAAAACGGAATCTCCATAACTGTGTTAGCATACAGTTGGACTCCTAAGGATGTTTTCTAAAAATGAAAAGATTTTAATTTTAATTTTAATTAATTAATTTTTTTTTTCAGCAAGGCTGCATTAAATTATGGAAGCCAGTTTCCACCACTGATTAAAAAACTAAAAAATAAAAAAGTTAATTGTGTCTTTTTTTCTCACAATTTTCTCTGAATGAGTTAATATATTGTAATTTGGGCTCTCAGAACAAAGAATATTTATAACATAAACTCGAGTTCATATCACAATTCTGAGTTTATAAGACAACAAAAAAAAATCATAATCATGAGATAAGTCATTATTTTTTATATTTTATTCTGTTGTGGAAACAGGCTTCCATATTAAATTGATCAAAAGTGACAGTAAGTCTTTTACATTGTTACAAAATTTCAAATAAATGATGTTCTTGTGGAATCAATATTTATCAAAGAATCTTGAAAAAAAATGTGGCATGTTTATACAATATATATGTATGTATTATATATATTTACCGGACACATCTGTTTTTAACATTGATGATAAGAAATGTTTCCTATGCAACAAATATTAGAATGATTTCTGAAGGATCATGTGACACTAAAACCTAGAGTAATGATGCTGAAAATCCAGCTTTGCCTTCACATAAATAAATTACATTTTAAAATATATTAAAACAGAAAACAGTTAAGTGGCATTTATAAATAAATAAACACACAAATTAAAAAAAGAAATATAACACGCACCAATCCCAAACTTTTGAACAATATATATTCTTAGCTAGTTTTTATCCTAACTTTTTGTTGAATAACACTCACACACAAAATTAAAAAGGACTTCAGACTTATGTGTGCACATACTTTATGCATGGACTTAAAGTCATTCTAACACAAGTATCTACTAATGAATATCTCTAAACTATAAATGTAATACGCAGACACTCGGTACTGCAGAGGCACACTTCGAAAGGTAAGAGCCATCCAAGTTAATTACAGTCAGCGCTTGATTAGACAAGTGCACCACTCCACAAAATTATAGTGATAGTGGCTCTAGCCATGTTATTGAAACTGAAGTACAAATGAGTAAAACCAGAAGATATAAAATTATTAAAACAACACTTTTCACTTGGGCAATAATATATGCTGACTTAAAAACTCTCTCTCACTCTAAAAAATACAAACTGAGGAGCCTATAACAAACAGCTAAAAGCATATGTACATGTGGCCCATTTCAGTGTGTTTGCATTCAAATTAAAAGGACATTTTTTTTTATGTAGCAGCCCGAAGCATATGCGGTGTATTTTTCAAAACCAAAATAACAGTTTCAGCACACTCTTGATTACACTGTAATATTTATGAGGGAATATATTCCTTTAACACTTTTGCGTAATGTATACATCAATAACTAAAATGAGAAACTTCATATTACGTTGGTGCACACAGTGAGGGCTTTTAAAAGCTCATACACAAACTATTTCTGCACCAAGGACAGTGGAGAAAATACCAAAAGTTACAGTTACAGATATGGTTCTATATCTGGGGCTGGTGTTTTAAAGCTATATTCAGATTAATCACAAATGCCCGGAATCATATTATGAATCACAGCTCCTCTCTAGGAGTTGCCACTGTGAATTCTTGTGTTGTTTTATTTAAACTTCAATGTTTATTATCCACAGGCTACAAGTAATGGACTTCACTCACTAAACAATTAGTTATATTGATTTATAAAAAAAGTATATGAGTGTTTCTTCAAATATGGGCACTTAAATATAACAGTGGAAATGAGAGTGAATAAATTGTCAGACTACTTTTTTTTGCTAAGGCAATTTTCAAAGCTATAGCATTTTATGTATCATAAATATGCACAATTTTTTGTGTGTGCATAATTTGACAATTAATGCTCCACTGCAAATCATGCAAAACAATTATAAGAATAATATAATTTTCTCAAGTACCTTGATTTTTTTTTTTTTTTACCTCACGCATCAGGTCACATATTTCATCTCAAGGCTATTTTAAGATTGAAAGTCTGGCTCTGGGACAAATGGTACAACATGAAAATCAATACATAAAGCCATTAAAAAAGTATCAAAAATAAATTAGGAGGCCAAAAAGTTTTAACAGTCAGTTTTAAAGTGACCTTCAAATAAAAATAAAATAAAATAATAAAAATAAATAAATAAATACATTAACATTCAAATAATTTTGATTTAATAAATTTATTTTTTAATTAATTAAATGTTTTAAAATAATTTTTAAACACATGTATAAATGAATGTATGAATGTATGAATGAGTGAATTGGAAGTGTAACAATGGCAGAAAAGAAACTGAATGGACTGAATTTTCTCTCCATTAACTGCTGAGAAAGTGTTTATGTTTAAATGAAAAGTACTCAAGCAATGAAACCCCCAAATGCTTTTCTCAAATTATAGCAGTGATTGCTTGCAATATGCAAGATCGTCTCCGTGTGCTCATGTGTGTGTCTGTGTGAGTGGGTGGGTTGTAGTGGTGTGCACGGGGTGTATTACTGGAGTCATGCTGTTCTCCACCTGTCTTTGTTCTCTGTTGTGAAACATGAAGCCAAATCACTGCTGAACTTCAGAGCTCGCAGCAGGACTCTCTCTCACACACACACACACACACACACAATCAGCTGATCTGTGTTTACTGTCTCAGTTTCAAGAAATACGAGCTGACACAAATACACAGGCAGCAAAAATGTCAACATGAATTCCTTACTCAATCATTCTTCATTCCTTTAGTTCATTTAAAACCACAAACATCATCAGGCCGGGCATTAAAGATGACGGCCGTTTTGATTCATGACAATCTAAGGACTGCTGCCAGTGCAGCTGTGCAACTTTGTGGGTTACACTGATTTGTCAATAAGCCTAGACGACACATAATTGCACCTGTTTGTGTGCAGGTTCTTAGATGATCTTACTTACATATTTATTACTGTTGGCTCTAAACCTAATGAGTTAGCATTTGTAGTTAAGTGTTAATTCTTGCCTGCCATGCGAGAGGCTTTTGTCGATTCCTGAGTAAAGCAGCACATGTTCCTCCCAAAGGGAATAAATAAGGTTTACTCTGAGGTACAGTAGTACTGGTGAATGTTACTTTTAACACATCGCATTACATGTAGGTCTGGTTTAACACCCATTTTTAGCAGGTTACACTATTTACACTGTGTGGCAGCATATTTTTGCCACGCACAGTGCACTGAACTCAGCAGAAAATAGAGAGATGCACTGTAAACCTATTTATCAACCCAGTCTTTTGCAATATAAGCCTTTATGAAACAGCAAAAAAGCTGCATGGGCTACACCCTCAATAAAACATGCCTTTCGGGTTTAAAGCGATGACAAGCACAAAAACAGCAGTTTCTGTTCAGTAAATCTGACTGAATCTTGATGATTTCAGGAGTTTAGAGCTGCATTTTGAGGTTTGTATTACATTCTATGCATATTAAACTGGATTTGGATGCAAATGCAATCCTCTTCCACATATAAATTAGATTTTATGACAGTCAGGTTTGTAATTATTAATCAATGGAGCATTCAGTGTCACTGGTGCAGTCAGTAGTCCTGACCTGATGGAGTGGTTTGTAGTGCAGGTGGAGGAGTTTCCATTTGCATTTCCATTTGCTGGGTGGTATAAGGTAATTACATGGGTTAAGGTTAGGTTTAAGGGTAGGTTCGAGGTTAGTACATAGTTATTACCCTGTTATTGTAATTGCTATAATAAGTGCATAGTACATGCGGAAAAGGACAGTAAAATAAAGTGCTACTATATTAATTAACTAGAAAATTAAATTGTAACGTGACTGATGGTGGACCAATCTGACCAGCATGGTCTTTCTGATGTCGCTAGTTGACCAAGGAAGGCTTGCTGGTTAATCTGGTTATGAAGCTTGGTAGGAACAGCTGCTTACCACACTCTAAAAAATGCTAGGTTAAAAAGGGACAAACCCAGCTATTGGGTTGTTTTGACCCAGCGTTTGGGTTCAAAACATCCCAGCCGCTGGGTCAAAACAACCCAATAGCTGGGTTTGTCCCTTTTTAACCCAGCGCTGGGTTATATTTAACCCAGCATTTTTTAGAGTGCAGCATCCAAAATGCTGGTCAGCTGAAATGTCTCTTCACAACAGGGAAAACTTATGTGGATATGTTCTATTTAAAATGCATTATGGAGAAAATTCAAAAAGTAATGCATTTTTGGTTACTTTCAGGATTTATTTATTTATTTGATTTCTGGAAAAAAAAAATCTAAATGAAATTGTGACTTTTTATGATTCATGATTCAGACTTTTTTACTCTGAGATGTGAACTCAGAATTCTGAGGAACAAAGTCTGAATTGTGAGATATAAACTCAACATACTGTATAAACTCGCAATTATGACATTTTCATAAGTTTACATTTCATAATTCTGTTTTTTTTTTTTTAGTAATTGTGACTTATATAAAAATTCTTACTATTCTTGCAATTGTGAGTTTATATCTCACAATTCTGAATTTACTGTCCTTTTCCACATGTAGTGCAATTGTGAAATATAAACTCAAAATTGCAAGAAAAAAAAGGTCTGAATAGTAAGTTGCAGAAACAAGCTTCCATGCATTTCTCTACATAGACAATGGGCTGAAATGATCTTTTGACACCATTGGACAGGTTTTAGTAGATAAACCTTAATTATTATTATTATTTTTTTTTTTGAAGTCTGCAATACATGAGCCGTGACATTTGGAGAGTTTTAACGATTGGATTAATGAACAATTCTGAATCCCTTCACAAGGAGATGCAAAAATAATACCAAAACATGAAGTGAGGAAGCTATCAAACAACCAACGATTAAAATGATTCACAAGGCCATGAGACTTATTTGACTAATTAATTGTCCAATTGACTCACACAAGTTAAAGGCTCTAATTAAAATCTGGAGCTTATAATGAAGTGATTTAGCGAAGGATGTTGATCTAGGGATAACAGATTATGAGAACCGCTAGAGAATGATGTCGATGTGTAAGGTTATGTCCCTTCTGAGTTACATGAAAACAGTAACATTTATTAATTAATGATAGAACAGGAATAGGAGACACAGTGTGTATAAATGCTCTCAAAACATCCACACATTCAGAGCAGGAGTCACTGCAGGGGCAGAGAGAGCAGCGAGGGTTAATATATAATTCATCTGCTCTCCAACAGCACTCTGCCTTTATGTTTTTCTTCTGTCACACATTTCTAACAACTACCTCCTACAAATATTTCATCAGGTGCTTTTTTTGTTGTTGTTTCATGTAATATATCTGACTTTGGCCACACTTTATTTTGAGGTCCAACTCTCACTATTAGCTAACTATTAACTACAACTTTTCCCTCAATAAACTCTTAAGTTACTACTTAGTAATAGTTAGCAAGGTAATTGTTAAGTTTAGATATGGGGTAAGATTGAGGGATCTAAAATATGGTCATGCATTAATATGCGCTATGAAGTACTAATAAACAGTCAATATGCTAGTAATATGCACGCTAATAAGCAACTAGTAAATACTGAGAACTGGTCCATAAAGTTTTACCCTGATTTTGATAAGAAACATTTGCCTGCTGTTTGATGTGTGAACTGATAATATAAAAATATATGCTACAAAGAAATATAAGGTAAAATACTAGCCTATATTTTCAATTAAATTGAACTATTTTTATTAATACTGTTCATATTTAAGTGACTAATTCTGAAATTGTGATTGATTTTGAAACTTATTTGCTTATTTTTTATTTATTATTATTAGTAGTGGTAGTATTATTATTATTAAAATATTATTAGAAACCTCAAACTGCAAAATAAATAAATTAAATAAAATAAAATAAAATAATATTAT
>NW_015657606.1:168968-171120 GCF_001515625.1 Sinocyclocheilus rhinocerous | reverse complement strand
TTTTTTTTTTGAAGTCTGCAATACATGAGCCGTGACATTTGGAGAGTTTTAACGATTGGATTAATGAACAATTCTGAATCCCTTCACAAGGAGATGCAAAAATAATACCAAAACATGAAGTGAGGAAGCTATCAAACAACCAACGATTAAAATGATTCACAAGGCCATGAGACTTATTTGACTAATTAATTGTCCAATTGACTCACACAAGTTAAAGGCTCTAATTAAAATCTGGAGCTTATAATGAAGTGATTTAGCGAAGGATGTTGATCTAGGGATAACAGATTATGAGAACCGCTAGAGAATGATGTCGATGTGTAAGGTTATGTCCCTTCTGAGTTACATGAAAACAGTAACATTTATTAATTAATGATAGAACAGGAATAGGAGACACAGTGTGTATAAATGCTCTCAAAACATCCACACATTCAGAGCAGGAGTCACTGCAGGGGCAGAGAGAGCAGCGAGGGTTAATATATAATTCATCTGCTCTCCAACAGCACTCTGCCTTTATGTTTTTCTTCTGTCACACATTTCTAACAACTACCTCCTACAAATATTTCATCAGGTGCTTTTTTTGTTGTTGTTTCATGTAATATATCTGACTTTGGCCACACTTTATTTTGAGGTCCAACTCTCACTATTAGCTAACTATTAACTACAACTTTTCCCTCAATAAACTCTTAAGTTACTACTTAGTAATAGTTAGCAAGGTAATTGTTAAGTTTAGATATGGGGTAAGATTGAGGGATCTAAAATATGGTCATGCATTAATATGCGCTATGAAGTACTAATAAACAGTCAATATGCTAGTAATATGCACGCTAATAAGCAACTAGTAAATACTGAGAACTGGTCCATAAAGTTTTACCCTGATTTTGATAAGAAACATTTGCCTGCTGTTTGATGTGTGAACTGATAATATAAAAATATATGCTACAAAGAAATATAAGGTAAAATACTAGCCTATATTTTCAATTAAATTGAACTATTTTTATTAATACTGTTCATATTTAAGTGAGTAATTCTGAAATTGTGATTGATTTTGAAACTTATTTGCTTATTTTTTATTTATTATTAGTAGTAGTAGTAGTATTATTATTATTAAAATATTATTAGAAACCTCAAACTGCAAAATAAATAAATTAAATAAAATAAAATAAAATAATATTATATATTATATTATATTAAATTAAATTAAATTAAATTAAATTATAGATAGATAGATAGATAGATAGATAGATAGATAGATTAAATTTGACCTGAGACTGACAATCTGCATTTTGAAAATATTTATGAATAATTATGAAATATATTTAAATAGTTCATATTTCCTGTCTTGTCCTGTCTCACTGCCTCTTCTTTTTTTGTTTTTCCTCTCTGCATTTTCTCCACGACTTCTCACCTCTTCACACATCCTCACTTGATTAGTTCTTTTCCTTGTCTCAGTCACGTGAGCTCCATCCTCCTGTCTCTTTTCTCTCTTGTTCCTTAGGCAAACGTGCCTATTCAAATACTTCATCTGTTCCTCCCTGAATCTTTCATGCAATATACCTGAATTCTCACTCTCTTTGCAGCCTCTCGTTCTTTCTCTCACACAGACTGTGCATTTTGTTAATATTATTTCATTCTTCTTACCTCTGATTTTTCTTTGTTTCCACCCTTACTCCCACTCCTCCACCATCTATGCCGTCTCTCTCTCTCTCATCCCAGCTCCGAAGCTGACAGGAGGCCATGCTACAGGAACACTGGGGTTTGAAATCTGTCTGTGTAGGATGTTGGCTGCTCAGTGACAGTACTTCCTTTTATTACCTCAGTAAGTCTCACATGCATATGCACACAACTGGCATGTGTTCCTGGGCATGTGACAAACATCTAACTAATAATGTATGAATTTGAATGATCCAATGGTTCTTAAAATCGCGATCAATAACAGATAGCTTTCTCCAGGATTACCAGCTCTTGCATAGTTAGCTCTTGCATAGTTTTATAAACATAAACAGCAGTGATTTATGTGTTAATAATTACATTAATAAGCCTAAATTAAACCTGTTCATCATATAAAATGATCAAGTCTCTTGAATGAACTATCCCTTTACTATCCCCCACACCACCAGCAGCCTGAACCGCTGATACAAGGCAGGATGGATCC
>NW_015657606.1:160408-168823 GCF_001515625.1 Sinocyclocheilus rhinocerous | reverse complement strand
TTCTTTCTCTCACACAGACTGTGCATTTTGTTAATATTATTTCATTCTTCTTACCTCTGATTTTTCTTTGTTTCCACCCTTACTCCCACTCCTCCACCATCTATGCCGTCTCTCTCTCTCTCATCCCAGCTCCGAAGCTGACAGGAGGCCATGCTACAGGAACACTGGGGTTTGAAATCTGTCTGTGTAGGATGTTGGCTGCTCAGTGACAGTACTTCCTTTTATTACCTCAGTAAGTCTCACATGCATATGCACACAACTGGCATGTGTTCCTGGGCATGTGACAAACATCTAACTAATAATGTATGAATTTGAATGATCCAATGGTTCTTAAAATCGCGATCAATAACAGATAGCTTTCTCCAGGATTACCAGCTCTTGCATAGTTAGCTCTTGCATAGTTTTATAAACATAAACAGCAGTGATTTATGTGTTAATAATTACATTAATACGCCTAAATTAAACCTGTTCATCATATAAAATGATCAAGTCTCTTGAATGAACTATTCCTTTACTATCCCCCACACCACCAGCAGCCTGAACCGCTGATACAAGGCAGGATGGATCCATGCTTTCATATTGTTTACGCCACATTCTGATCCTACCATCCGAATATCGCAGCAGACATCAAGCCTCGTCAGACCAGGCAACCTTTTTCCAATCTTCTATTGTCCAATTTTAATGAGTCAATGCAAATTGTAGACTCAGTTTCCTGTTCTTATTTGACAGGAGTGGCACCCGGTGTGGTCTTCTGGTCATTTTCCTCTGACCTCTGGCATCAACAAGGCATTTTCACCCACAGAACGGCTGTATTTTCTCTTTTTCGGTCCATTCTCTGTAAACTCTACAGATGGTTGTGCGTGAAAATCCCAGTAGATCAGCAGTTTCTGAATACTTAGACCAGCCCGTCTGACACCAACAACCATGCCACGTTCAAAGTCATTCAAATCACATTTCTTCCCCATTCTGATGCTCCGTTTGAACTTCATCAGATCGTCTTGACCAAGTCTACATTTTTCCTCTGACCTCTGGCATCAACAAGGCATTTTCACCCACAGAACGGCTGTATTTTCTCTTTTTCGGTCCATTCTCTGTAAACTCTACAGATGGTTGTGCGTGAAAATCCCAGTAGATCAGCAGTTTCTGAATACTTAGACCAGCCCGTCTGACACCAACAACCATGCCACGTTCAAAGTCACTCAAATCACATTTCTTCCCCATTCTGATGCTCCGTTTGAACTTCATCAGATCGTCTTGACCAAGTCTACATGCCTAAATGCATTGACATGCCTAGATGCATTAGATATTTGAATTAACAAGCAGTTGAACAGATGTACCGAAAAAAGTGGCCAGTAAGTGTATATTAAATGATAAAATTATTTTAATTATATAAATTTTTCTTGAATTTGATTTACAGTTGATGAACTGTGTTGCTGTATTACAATAGTTTTGCATGTTAACATGTGATCGCCAAAAATATTTGGAATATGCAAATGTGAAAATAAAGCATAAAATAAAATGTGAAAGCATCCCAAATAAACAGATATAGAAAATAATTTGAAACTATCTGTTTATATCAGTAAAATATCTGTTTATCATTTTAATATATAAAATTATATCTGTTTATATATACAGTGGGTACGGAAAGTATTCAGACTAAATATTTTATGCTTCATTTTAATATATAAAATGAAATCTGTTTATATATATATATATATATATATATATATGTTATATCTGTTTAAAAATGTGGAGAATTACTATAATCTGTCTATGCTCTGTTACATTAGCCGTTAAGCTGTGATCAACAAAATATTTGGAAGTATGCAAGTGCGAAAATAAAGTATCAAATAAAATGAGAAAATTCCCAAATGAATCAGAGAAATTAATCAAATTTGGAAATCAGTGTTGATGCTGAGCCTCTTGTGGTACCTGTGCAAGTTCCAAGGCTGGCAAAGATCTTTTCCTGGTTGCCAGACTGAAACACTTTGTACTTTGTGCAGCTATCAACACACAGGCTACCTTTGCACATGAGTACAGGAAATGGCACATCTACTAATGAATCTCCTCTACCTAAATAAGAAGGCTGGGAGCTTTGATTAATGTCAAATCCAACTGCACTCATTAATATTCAATCATGGACTTGCCTCACATGAGTTTCAGTTGATGCTCCCAAACTAATTAGCTTCCACACTGCAAATGAAATCTGTGTTAAGCTCTGCTATCCAATTCAGCCTGAGTAGCACGGGTTCACACTCTGCCAACGTTAGAAAAGCATTTGCCAGCATTCTGCATGAATCCCTGCAGTCAGAGCAATGGAGTGCAGCCCAAAATCACATGTTGGGGAGAAAGATAATTACAACGTCTCGAAATAGCAAGTTCTTACATGTATATTCTATTCAGCCTAGATCTTTTCTCTCAAACAGAGCTGTTAAGGCAAATAAAGTTAATGAGAGAATAAAAAAGAATTTTACGACACATATATCCACTATTGCTGAATTCACCTAAACCCAATCTGAGAAACATTTGATGTAAGTAACAACCATTTAGTCATGAAATAGCTGCTTTTAATGTTAAGAAAGTTATTGAAATTTTCAAAACCAATGTACCTCCAATTGTAAGTGGCACATGACTTTAAAATTAATGTGAAACCCCATTTTCAATTTATTTCGGACATATTTATACTTATTAAATCACCTTTCTTCCCCATTCTGATGCTCTGTTTGAACTTCAGCAGTTTGTCTTGACCAAGTCTACATGCCTAAATGCATTCAGTTGCTGCCATGTGATTGGCTGATTAGATATTTGCATTAACTAGCAGTTGAACAGGTGTATAAAGTGGCTGTAGGTGTATATTAAACAATATAAATAATTATATTTATTTTTTCATGAAGAATTTGATTTACAGTCGATGAACTTTTAATTAAATAAAATTTTAAAATGAAAATAATAGACCATTAATTTGAGAAATAAAATAAAATATTTTTTACATATAATTTAAAAAATTTTTTATTACATTTTTTTATTTACAAAAAGCTGATTTTTTTTTTATCAGTTTAAAATGTGGAGAAATTGTATCTTGTCTATGTTGTTGTCTATGTTGTGCTGCTGTATTAAAATAGCTTTGTAAGTTAACCTGTATTCACCAAAATACTTGGAATATGCGATGTGAAAATAAACAATAAAATAAAATGTGATGAATTGATATAAAAATTTATTTTTGAATATTTTTATTTTTATTACATTTATACTTATGTACACTTACAAACACACATTAATCAATGCACATAATTTTATTTATAATAGCAAAATTTGAAAATATTTTGTCAAAAATAACAAAAAATAAATAAATAAAAGTAAAAAAAAAACAGTAAAAGTAAATAAGGTACATTTTGTTTATTTATTTATACACACACACACACACACTTTAATATAAAAAAAAAAAAAAACACGGACTGAAAGGTTGATGGAAATCCACTGTATACGTTTCAACATAATTAGGTTGCCCTCAATTAGAGGATTCAGACTAAATATGATAAACGGCGCTGACTGACCGATTACGGAATGGACAGACAAATGAGCCTCCCCAAATCAGAGGCAGCGGAGGCCATTAGCACACATTAGCCTAACGCCATGCAGATAACACATTATCATGCTGTTGCATGCATATTAAAATGAGTTAATCAGAACATATGTGATCATCTGTCCAGAGTGATTATGGGAAATGAAGATAACAAAGTCATTTGGCTTCTCCTCACACAAGTTTACAACCACAGAATGCAGAGGTACACCGTGAAACGATACAAGAGACCATTTTGACATGACAACATGCTGGGTTACTTCATGGCTATAAATATTAATTTTATGGCTTGTTGTCTTTGTCAGCTGTAAGAAAATATATAGTGTTTTATAATGAAATATAAGGATGACACTACTCAGAACCAATATTGGTTCAATATAAACAAACATACAGCACACAAAATCAAAAGGTATTTTGATAGTCATGACAACACTAAGCTGCCCCAGACGTGTTTTTTTTTTTTTCTGAAAGCAAGTGGCATGTCACAATGCAACAAAACTAAATCAATCCCATTATATCTGTTGAGTAAATTCAAGAGGAATGGATAATGCCCACTTCAGTTGATGAATGCTCCTGTTTTGATTTACTGCACAATTACTCAGCCACTTTTTTTTCACCGTCTGACTGAAATAATTATTATATTGCTAATAACTGTATTTGCAATTAAATTGTTACAATGATCAAAAAAGTAGTAAGTTTCTGGTCTCTGTTGTACTATTTTATATAATCTTTTGTTTTTATATGTAAGCATACACATACAGTAGCAATGCTATAATAGTAATACATTGTGTAAAACAGTTTCATTACTCTAAAATAGTCCATGCAAAGAAATTTAATACAGGTTTTAAAGTATTTATATTTTTGTATAGGATTTTCACATTAGAAATGACTTGGTTGGGTAACAAGTGAACATTATATTTTTTATTATTATTATTATTGGACAAAGCAACAGTTTTAGAGAAGCTATTGTGACTTTTTCCCTTAATTTTACAAAATACTATTGCTGCCAACTTGGAAATTTACTATAGGCAATCCTGAAATGCACATTGCACATTTCATTTCATCAGCCATGTTTATTGGCTACTGAAACAGTGCAAGTTATGATCGTCAATCTCATTTAATTTTAAATCACCTTAAAGGGATAATTCACCCAAAAATGAAAATGTGCTGTTACTTTTACTCACGCTCAGGCCATCCAAGATGTAGGTGACAATTTTTATCCTCAGTAGAAAAGGAAAGAGGATAGCTTTTAGCTGAACAGTTTCGGCCAATCTCACGTTAATCTTGAGTACCTATAGTGTAGTATTGCATCATTCACATCTCCGAAGAGTCTTCAGTTTTATCAGATTTATAAAGAAAGATACAGCTTACGATATATATATATATATATATGTTATATCTGTTTAAAAATGTGGAGAATTACTATAATCTGTCTATGCTCTGTTACATTAGCCGTTAAGCTGTGATCAACAAAATATTTGGAAGTATGCAAGTGCGAAAATAAAGTATCAAATAAAATGAGAAAATTCCCAAATGAATCAGAGAAATTAATCAAATTTGGAAATCAGTGTTGATGCTGAGCCTCTTGTGGTACCTGTGCAAGTTCCAAGGCTGGCAAAGATCTTTTCCTGGTTGCCAGACTGAAACACTTTGTACTTTGTGCAGCTATCAACACACAGGCTACCTTTGCACATAAGTACAGGAAATGGCACATCTACTAATGAATCTCCTCTACCTAAATAAGAAGGCTGGGAGCTTTGATTAATGTCAAATCCAACTGCACTCATTAATATTCAATCATGGACTTGCCTCACATGAGTTTCAGTTGATGCTCCCAAACTAATTAGCTTCCACACTGCAAATGAAATCTGTGTTAAGCTCTGTTATCCAATTCAGCCTGAGTAGCACGGGTTCACACTCTGCCAACGTTAGAAAAGCATTTGCCAGCATTCTGCATGAATCCCTGCAGTCAGAGCAATGGAGTGCAGCCCAAAATCACATGTTGGGGAGAAAGATAATTACGAAATAGCAAGTTCTTACATGTATATTCTATTCAGCCTAGATCTTTTCTCTCAAACAGAGCTGTTAAGGCAAATAAAGTTAATGAGAGAATAAAAAAGAATTTTACGACACATATATCCACTATTGCTGAATTCACCTAAACCCAATCTGAGAAACATTTGATGTAAGTAACAACCATTTAGTCATGAAATAGCTGCTTTTAATGTTAAGAAAGTTATTGAAATTTTCAAAACCAATGTACCTCCAATTGTAAGTGGCACATGACTTTAAAATTAATGTGAAACCCCATTTTCAATTTATTTCGGACATATTTATACTTATTAAATCACCTTTCTTCCCCATTCTGATGCTCTGTTTGAACTTCAGCAGTTTGTCTTGACCAAGTCTACATGCCTAAATGCATTCAGTTGCTGCCATGTGATTGGCTGATTAGATATTTGCATTAACTAGCAGTTGAACAGGTGTATAAAGTGGCTGTAGGTGTATATTAAACAATATAAATAATTATATTTATTTTTTCATGAAGAATTTGATTTACAGTCGATGAACTTTTAATTAAATAAAATTTTAAAATGAAAATAATAGACCATTAATTTGAGAAATAAAATAAAATATTTTTTACATATAATTTAAAAAATTTTTTATTACATTTTTTTATTTACAAAAAGCTGATTTTTTTTTTATCAGTTTAAAATGTGGAGAAATTGTATCTTGTCTATGTTGTTGTCTATGTTGTGCTGCTGTATTAAAATAGCTTTGTAAGTTAACCTGTATTCACCAAAATACTTGGAATATGCGATGTGAAAATAAACAATAAAATAAAATGTGATGAATTGATATAAAAATTTATTTTTGAATATTTTTATTTTTATTACATTTATACTTATGTACACTTACAAACACACATTAATCAATGCACATAATTTTATTTATAATAGCAAAATTTGAAAATATTTTGTCAAAAATAACAAAAAATAAATAAATAAAAGTAAAAAAAAAACAGTAAAAGTAAATAAGGTACATTTTGTTTATTTATTTATACACACACACACACACACTTTAATATAAAAAAAAAAAAAAACACGGACTGAAAGGTTGATGGAAATCCACTGTATACGTTTCAACATAATTAGGTTGCCCTCAATTAGAGGATTCAGACTAAATATGATAAACGGCGCTGACTGACCGATTACGGAATGGACAGACAAATGAGCCTCCCCAAATCAGAGGCAGCGGAGGCCATTAGCACACATTAGCCTAACGCCATGCAGATAACACATTATCATGCTGTTGCATGCATATTAAAATGAGTTAATCAGAACATATGTGATCATCTGTCCAGAGTGATTATGGGAAATGAAGATAACAAAGTCATTTGGCTTCTCCTCACACAAGTTTACAACCACAGAATGCAGAGGTACACCGTGAAACGATACAAGAGACCATTTTGACATGACAACATGCTGGGTTACTTCATGGCTATAAATATTAATTTTATGGCTTGTTGTCTTTGTCAGCTGTAAGAAAATATATAGTGTTTTATAATGAAATATAAGGATGACACTACTCAGAACCAATATTGGTTCAATATAAACAAACATACAGCACACAAAATCAAAAGGTATTTTGATAGTCATGACAACACTAAGCTGCCCCAGACGTGTTTTTTTTTTTTTCTGAAAGCAAGTGGCATGTCACAATGCAACAAAACTAAATCAATCCCATTATATCTGTTGAGTAAATTCAAGAGGAATGGATAATGCCCACTTCAGTTGATGAATGCTCCTGTTTTGATTTACTGCACAATTACTCAGCCACTTTTTTTTCACCGTCTGACTGAAATAATTATTATATTGCTAATAACTGTATTTGCAATTAAATTGTTACAATGATCAAAAAAGTAGTAAGTTTCTGGTCTCTGTTGTACTATTTTATATAATCTTTTGTTTTTATATGTAAGCATACACATACAGTAGCAATGCTATAATAGTAATACATTGTGTAAAACAGTTTCATTACTCTAAAATAGTCCATGCAAAGAAATTTAATACAGGTTTTAAAGTATTTATATTTTTGTATAGGATTTTCACATTAGAAATGACTTGGTTGGGTAACAAGTGAACATTATATTTTTTATTATTATTATTATTGGACAAAGCAACAGTTTTAGAGAAGCTATTGTGACTTTTTCCCTTAATTTTACAAAATACTATTGCTGCCAACTTGGAAATTTACTATAGGCAATCCTGAAATGCACATTGCACATTTCATTTCATCAGCCATGTTTATTGGCTACTGAAACAGTGCAAGTTATGATCGTCAATCTCATTTAATTTTAAATCACCTTAAAGGGATAATTCACCCAAAAATGAAAATGTGCTGTTACTTTTACTCACGCTCAGGCCATCCAAGATGTAGGTGACAATTTTTATCCTCAGTAGAAAAGGAAAGAGGATAGCTTTTAGCTGAACAGTTTCGGCCAATCTCACGTTAATCTTGAGTACCTATAGTGTAGTATTGCATCATTCACATCTCCGAAGAGTCTTCAGTTTTATCAGATTTATAAAGAAAGATACAGCTTACGATTCTCTCCGAAAACAGCCGAGCTCCTGCAGGCGAGCCGTGGGCGGAGCTTAAGCGTTGCGAGCACTTACGGGCCGATTGGCAACAAACACAGACATTTGATGCAGTTTTACAGCAGTTCCTAGTCATGACCGGGATCTTTTATCGCTGGGACTGCTCTGTCTTTCAGTATCAAACGATGTACAAATCCAGTGTCAGAATGTACCTTGTTATAAAACATTCGTCACCAG
>NW_015657606.1:154565-159030 GCF_001515625.1 Sinocyclocheilus rhinocerous | reverse complement strand
ACAAACACAGACATTTGATGCAGTTTTACAGCAGTTCCTAGTCATGACCGGGATCTTTTATCGCTGGGACTGCTCTGTCTTTCAGTATCAAACGATGTACAAATCCAGTGTCAGAATGTACCTTAAAACATTAGTCACCGAAGTGACGGGAACAACAAACTCGCTCGTGAAACTCCGTTGCTGCCCCGGAAAAAACTAATTGCATCCACTGTTCACATAACACTGAAGAAGGTTATTTTTTCCTCACATCCAAAAACACACATCTTTGGAGGCAGTCTTCTCGAGCAAGTAACTGCAGCACTGCCGATGACTTCAGTAAGTTAACCATGAACGAAACGTGTAGAGCGGCTCGCTCTGAGTGTGCGTGAAAACAACTAAATGAGCCTAAGCAAGACAGATAGCCTTAGCAACACACATGTTGCCAGACCTGAGAGCATTAAAAGGAACTTAGCTTGTGAAGACGTTCGAGATAGTGAAACAAAGCGGCTGTGACGGGGATGCTTGATCTCTTGATATCCTTCTTGGGGATGAAGTTCCCATCTGAACTTGTTCTTGAGTCAGTTACATACCTCGTGGAGTCCATGTCAATAATTTAGCGATGCATGAAGTAATGCTATCTCAGTTACTTCTGAATCAGGCAGCTTATGATCAATGCGGTGAATTCATGTGTTTAAGTAAATATGGGGATCAGCTGAGAGTCAGCTGATGCGAGCTTGACTAATGTGACCTGCCAGAACTAACGCTACGCTTGATCATAACAACACAACAATCTACTAACTTTAAAAGTGCTCTAAGCTTTTTTGTTGTTGTTGCACTGGCTGATATGGCAGTAGTCTTGAAAGTACTGATATAGGAGGAGAAGAAAGTACTTTAAAGTGACAAAAATTTACAAACTTACAAAGGCATTCAATCTAAATTTCTAGCTGAAACTTCTAGGGACAGAGACAGGAAAGAGTGCTAAATGTCCTGTTTTTAATAGAATCCGACTTGTGTCACCTTGTCAGTAAAGCCGTCAGCTGTCAATTCTGTTTGAACTGTCAGTTCAACACAGTTTCATAGCTCTATTGCAAACAGAACAGAGTGTCCAGGGGGGACATGCACTCATGTGCCTCGTCCTCTGTCTTCGGCCCCGGACACACCCGAGGACTCTCAGCTGTCATGTCTTTCTGCCCTTCATCTCACTTCAATTTCATTGAGTTTAATTAACAGGGATGTAGTCCTCCCCTGGGCCTGGGTAATGAGGTGAGATGTCATGGACAGTGAGAGGGCACACATACACACACACACACACACACACACACACACATTGGATGAGAAGTGTATTATGTAGAACTTTACCTCAGAAACATATACAGAGAGAGAAAGGACAGTTGACTGATGTACTCTTAACTGCAAACACATGTACACTGGACAAACAGAGAACAAGATCTAACATTATGTTGCAAACTTAGGCCTTTCAATTTATACATTCACAAACAAGTATAGTTCAATAGCAAACAGTTTAGGAGAGTCTACAACAAAGAAATGGAAAAGTATGTAAAAAAGAAGACAACAATACAATTTAAAACTTCATTCAATTTCTTCGAAATATACTCGATTGATTGATTGATTGATTGAATAGCATGAATTAATAATTCATAAATAACATTTAGTTTTTGGGGAGTCACAACACATGACATTTTATAATATAAACTAACAACGCCTTGTTATAAAAATGTTGATTAAAAAATTACCTGATATTTTAAGATATTTTATTATTTACCTCAACTCACATTCCTGGAGTTTTTTAGTTAATTTCTAATGTTTTCATTACAACTTATATGATTAGAATGACCTGTGATCTGACCTGTTTTCTTTTTACATAAGAGTTTGCATAGTGTCACAAATTTGATCTATCTATCTATCTATCTATCTATCTATCTAATAAGAGTTTGCATAGTGTCACAAATTTGATCTATCTATCTATCTATCTATCTATCTATCTGTCTGTCTGTCTGTCTGTCTATCTGTCTATCCATCCATCTATCGGTGAGGATGCATGTCATCTTGAGTTCCAGACTTGCAGAACATAAAACAGAGAGAGAGAGATATGAACTGCTGAAGGCACTTTCATATTAATGCACATCATAGATAATTCAGATGCACCAAGGGCTACATTTTGTCTAAAACATAAATCTATCATATTTAACTGCTACATATTCCACATTCTCCTTCAGCTCTTTGGAGAAAAAAAAGAGGGGGAAAGTGTATAATACAATATTTTATTGCTCTCTCCATTTTTGTCTTCTGACCTCCTGCTGCAAATCAACATTTCCAGGTTTCAGCATTCATTAAATCAAATAAATGCATGTAAATAAATGCACAAAAGTTTTTTTTTTCTTTTTTTTTACAAGCAACACACACTTCAAATAATTCATCTGTCCATTTTGCCATTGTGTTTCTGTCTTTCTCCCATTTTAATTGCCTCATTTCTCATTCCATCGCTATCAAGTATATGCAAGTCATGTGTCTTTACGTGCAAAAAAAAAAAAGGACACACAAAATAAATAATCAAATGAAGGGCATTTAGATGAAATAGAAAGACAAACAAAGAAAGAGTGAAGGAGAGAGGGTGAGAGAATGCAACAAGAAAGCAAAAGAAAAGTAATGAAATGCCAATCAGAAAATATGGGAATAGATAAGCAAGGCAACTCAAGGGGCGTGCTGAACTGCAATCAATACTAAACGCCTCATAAGACTAATTTAACTTTTGCTTTTATAGATAACAGGAAGTCTTGTGCTCAAGGTTGAGGACAACCTCTGGCTCTGTTAGCCTGAAAAAAAGAGAAATGAAATATGATTCCAACTGCAGGTTTGCACTGATGAATGAGCAAATGTGGACTAAGAACGAGACGATCAGTCAGTCTGTTTATTCATTCAGAGGAGACTCCTCGATTCTCTCTGGAATCAGTCACCATGACTGCTGACCAGAGACTGCATTTAAACCCAGCAGGGTCGCTGGTGTTGAAGCTTCAGGCTATTTACTCCATTACTGCCTACTCCATTATTGGATCATTACTGGTGTAATTTATGAGTTAAACACACACAGACTTGCTTTTCGACCAGTTGAGCAGACCACTTGCTGGGGCTTCAGAGGAGCTGGATTCAGATAATTTGTTGCACAGCTTTATTGGGACGGTATGTAAACATGATAAATCCATACATATGCCAGTCACACAGGATCAAGAAAAACAAGTGAGCCTGGCAGTTTACCATGAACTTCTGCATATCACAGAAATACAATGTGAATCTCAACCGTCTCTGTCAGTTTGATTCTACAAATTCCAGAAATCCACATATTGGAATCCAGTAAATTCGAAACATTAGAAACTCATTAAGGTGAAACAGATTCTGCCTTCCTTGAGAGGTGCAATTAATTAAAATATCACACATTCTAAATCACTTCCTGATCTCCTGTGAGTAAAAATGACTGTGTGTAACGTTTAATGATGTCTCCAAAAAAAACCTAATGAAATCCTAATTATTGAGTGGCTTTGAGACATCTAAAGCAAGTATACTTGTGAAAGTTGACTAACTTTTATTTTTTATAATGTTTTTTAAAAGTGTTTTTGTTTCCAGAATAATAAATGGTCAAAAATGTGGGTTTCCAATCAGCCATGTTTATTTGTGGCTGATGAAACAGGTGTAATAATTTGTCAAGGGTGTCAAGATTTTTCACACTACTTCCTCAGGTAAAAAGCGAAATTTGACAAAAACACCATTTACTATAACATGAAACTATCTGCTACCCCACTAGCAGGTGCATTACATACAAGTCTTTCAACACTCTAAGATCCATCATCATGCTGACAGTAAAGGTATTTGTGTGTTTTCAGCAAATTCACGCCATTCAATTTGTTAGCATGCAATGAACACATTTGCTGTTTCACATGTCTGTCAGGAACAGAACTGAAATAACCCAAAATGCACAAATCATTGTGGCTAGATAAGGACTTGACACGGACACTTCACACAGTGTGAAACTCCTCAATATCCCATGTACCACCAAGCCTAACAGCAGCACAACACTCTCACACAAACATTTTTTTACTTGTTGGCATGCAAAAAGAAAAAAAAAAAACTGATCGTAAAACATTGTGAGCATATCAGAATATACACCACAGTTAAGAAAAATTTAGATTTTTAAAATGTTAATATTTCACAATATTAATGTTTTTACTGTATTTTTTGATCATTACTTTGTATGTATGGATTACTTGGCCAGAATAATAAAAGGGGTGAAAATGTATGTATGTATATATATATATATATATATATATATATATATACACCTACATACATAAATAAATTTGCTGTTCTTGAGGGGATAGAAGAAAATATTAAGCAGTAATGACTGGAGTAATGGCTACTGAAAATTCAGTTTTGCCCTCACAGAAATAAAATACATTTTAAAATATATTAAATT
>NW_015657606.1:146380-154546 GCF_001515625.1 Sinocyclocheilus rhinocerous | reverse complement strand
GCAGTGTATCTGTAATATCTGTAAAAAAAAAAAAGAAAAAAAAAAAAACCCTGAATCTAAAAACAAATAATTTATTTCATTTAATTTCATTTTATTATTGTAACACTTTATAATAACTTTTATTAATGAATCATTAACAAAAATTATATAATGCTTAACAGATTATTAGTTAATATATATTCAAACAGCAAATATAATGTGCTTATAAATGTTTATTAATTAACTTGCTGAATATTTCATAATGCTTAACAGATTATTAGTTAATGTAAATTAAAATGCTTACAGATGTTATTAAACGTTCTATTTGTATATGAAAATTATAAAGTGCTTTTTATTATATTTGATATGATATGATATGATATGATATTATTGAAAGCAAATACTTTGAGTGGTATCTAATAATTTGAAGAAAATCTTACAGTTTCTTATTAACAGCACAGCTATTAATGATATAATTATCAAACAATTCATTCAGCAGTTTGGAAATGACCACCTGCAACAGCTCAGATATACATTCGGTTGATGCAAAGCAGCTTCGGCAGTTATGGCATATTGGCATGCAGTTGACAAACATGTAGCTTCACCCCCGGTTGACTGGTGTTCTGGATGATCGATATATTTACGGATGCTGAAAATTAAGTTAGAGACAGTCAGGGTCGAATGCGTTCAGCATACTTGTACAGTTGATTGCCCATGAAACCAAGGGACTATTCAGAGCCATTGCCTTTCCACAACACTGACTTCTGCTGAAGGATCTGTATGCCAACGGTTTTGTGTTTTGACTGGTTAGGCCAACAGGCAAGAAACAAAGGAAAGTGAAAGCAGTCAGTCATAATTCACTATTGGTTACAGGATCTTGTGTTAAAGTTGACACAAAAATAAAATCTATTAAATGTCAGTCTTTATAATGACAGGTCCAACTGATTTTTTTGCTTCACTAATGACATCTTTTAGAGTATAACTTCTAACAATGTTCTTAAAACCTTGTTTGAAACCAGAATTCTTTATATTAACGCCATAGTTTGTTAGACTTCAATGCTAAATTTTCAAGTGATTAAACCATAGGGATGCTAAATAAACAAAAGTCTAACTGTGTGAAGGGTGTGGGTAAACAAAACAAATCAGTTTTATAGAACTCCTCTGGGTTTGGTGTAAAGGCTGGTAGAAACTCATTAGCAGTATCTCAAAAAATAATTTCACATTAATCTGAATAATTACCTTAACAAAACTGTCTCTGTAAGATCTGCACAGCCAGGGGTTGTAAACACCCTCGCCAGACACGCAAAGTTATATGCATTTTTTTTCCACACAAATCTTAGCAGGGAATGTTTATATGCTTTCAGTCTTCTGAGCAGTTTTCCAGAGCATTTTAGAGGAATGCGGTTATAATGGTCAGCTCGTTAGAAAGATGAAAGGATAATTTGTTTAGTGGTGCTTTAATTATGTAAAGAACATGGCCAAGAGAGGGCTTAATTATTGCTCGAAAAATTTAAGGGGGTCTGAATACTTTCCGTACCCACTGTACTCTCAGTATCTGCTTCATATTTAACAGATATGTATTTTCAGATCATGTGGCATATGATATATATATATATATAAAAAAAATAATAATAATAACATTAAATGTCTAATATTATCTAACTAAAGTAAGAACTCTAATAAATTTAATAGAATTATAACCTGAGAAAAATAGCCAATACACAACATTTGAAATGTTAATTTCCTGCAGTTAGTTAGAGTATTTCTTAAAAAAATAAATAAATGAAAAAAATGTAAACATTTTATGAGGCAATAGCAGACTCACTGCATATATTAACTTAATAAATGAGATTTTTAGTAGCAGCTCACTGTGAATTTTACATCAATGATAATTGCACGAATTACCACAGGCACAAAAGGTCACTGTTGTGTCTTATGGGTCATATAATGATTAATTAAATTAAATTTTCCCCACTGACCTTGATCTTTTGAGAGAAGAGAGCAATGCACAATGAAATCATGCTGTAACTTGTATGCAGAACTCAAACCTTCTTCTAATAAATAAATAAAATTAATAATAAAAAAAAAAACCTGATGTGCAATGAAACTGTTGCTGTAACTTTCAGAACTTGAAACTTTGATTCCATTCCAAAAATAGAATTTATGGATCCAGCTGAACTAGTTGGATTTTCATGCATTAATATAAGACTGTAGACAATAACTCATCAACAATGCCTATACCTGAGATGCTAATAATGCTAATGCTATTAATGCTAATACCGAGACCAAATAAAATGATACATCCTTTTTAAATCAACAGTGTCTATATCAAAAGACCAGGAACAATTCATTTGAATGAGTGCACAGAATACACTGCATTATTATAAGCTTTTCTGTCTCTCATTTGTGCTCAGGTCATATGAATGGAGGGTGACTCCAGTGCTGTACTAGACTGCACCGCACATTTGTGTGTTTGTCTATTGTGTGATGTATTGGCTGGGGATATTACGTGATAAGGCTGGTTCAACGGTGCAATACTTTATGTGGTTCATTTCAATGTTGCTAGACTCAGAACAAATGGCAGCGATTTGTGTTAAATGGCCTGGTGGATGATGGTAGCCTTATACTGTAGTTATGGAGCTTGGCTGATAATATATAAAGGTTACAGGTTTGATCCCAGGATGAAATGGCCAGGAAATTGGAGTCCATACTTACAATTAGACATAGGAAAGGAAAGAAGCTTAATGTTGAAGCATAAGGTGTCATTTTAATGTTATTTACATTCTTTTCCATCTGATTCATTAACGTAAAACTTTACAGTTGCAACTACTTTTGGGGAAGCTATTAGCTGCTTGACAGTCCTCTAACCTGTTTTTATTAACTGTGACTGTTTTGCATCATTTAGATTTTATTAAAAACTGTATAAGCTGAGCCAATTATACCCTTAAATTTTCCAACCTCTTTTCCAAAAAATGAGTGCCAAAAAAATAAAATAAAAATCACAGCCAATCAAAACATGTATATGTAGGTACATCTGCATTAACCATGATTTTGAAGCATCAGAATGGATCCTATGGAAGATATCACTTCATCAGGTCATTTCTAAATGAGAGAACACAAAAGATGTGAATAAAAAAATAATTACAGAATAGAAGAACTTAGTGTTTATAATGATACATTTCTGACAATATAAATAAAAAGTAAAGAATATATTATATTATATAAATAATACACTTCTTTAATATAAATGATGTATTTAAAAACAACACACTAATAAATATTCAAATATATATTTTTTTTACATTATTGACTTTCTGTCACCCAACTCCTGTACAGTATTCTATTATTTACAGTTCATTCTTGTCAGCATCCACCCCACCCATTAATAAATTTGATATTTCCACCAGTACATAAGCCCCTGATAAGGGTTCAGTGTTTTCCCTCTCACAAATCAAGCTCTCTCTCAGGGCAGTAGTTTTCCTGCAGTTTACAGTAATGCACTATAAGTACATTATTCATGACTTCATTACCAAACCTGATGAGTGTAATTAATCTGCCCTATGTGTGGCCGCAAATTTAATCTGCTTCTCTTCCCATTAGCTGCAATCACTAACTCTGTGCTGTACTGAAAGGAAGAAATGGACACATTATAGAGGACAAATTAGCAGAGAAACTTCATGGCTGTGTAATTTGCTCTGCTTTCAAGAGTTTGATGGCTCACTACATTATATCTAAGCTTTGGGGTGTTCAGTTACTGATGGTCTTTGATTGGCCCTGTCTGTTTGATTTTGTTCTTGTATGCACCAATCAGTGAGTGGGAAGATCTTTTAGCAGTTTTGATTGGGTATCAGCTGCCGATGTGTCAGGGGAGATTTTCCCCAATTACACCACACAGAAAATGATCTGTGTTTAATGACATTAGGAAGCAGAATCAAAGACATTATCCTATAGAAGAATCAGAGATATGATTAAGGGAAAAAAAAAAACATTATCCTATAGAAGAATCAGAGATATGATTAAGGAAAAAAAAAACACATTAAACCAGTCTAAGTTGTTCGACATTAGACCAGCTGAAGTCTAGCTAGGTCACGCTAAAGCCTCGTTTCCACCGAGCAGTACGGTACATTGATTTAAAGTGTAAACTATCAAATTTGAATTCAGTTTTAATCAGGTGGACCTCGAATTTTCAGATTCGAGTCCTTTCAAACCCTGAATGAATTAATAATAATTAATTCCCTAAAATTAAGTAATCAAAGACATTATACAATATATATTTATATATTATATATAAATGGTAACACTTTAGAATAGGGACCAATTCTCACTATTAACTAGTTGCTTATTAGCATGTCTATTGTTAACATATTAGCTGTTTATTAATACTTATAAAGCATATATTCTGCATGACCATATTCTACATCCCTAATCCTACCCAAAACCTACACTGAACAACTATGTTACTAATATTAATAAGTAGCAATTTAAGAGTTTATTGAGGCAAAAAGTCATAGTTGATGGTTTGTTAATAGCGAGAATTGGACCTTAAAATAAAGTGTGACCAAATCACTGCAATGTCTATTGTGTCTTATTTCTTTAGTATTACAGGTTGGTTTTGTTTTGTTTCTTTGGTTATTTTAGTTTTTATTCAAAGCAAACCAATTGTTGGGACAACCCCCTAGGAAATGACCTTGCTGAAGGGCACACTGGTGATTGAGATCATTCAGTATATTTCCAATTCATAAATCGACCCCACCTGGGATCAAACTAGTGGCCTTTGTTTAACCACCCCATAGCCTTTAGCCCCCCGGATATCACCTCTGTCTTCCTCTGTCTTTGTCCCGGGCCTGTGCTGAAACAGCATTAACACTCTCTAAGAGCATCCGTCCCGAATGCCAAACAGACAGATAGAAGCAGAGAGCGAGGCAGAGACATTTAAACGGAGAGAATTAAGTACTAACATGCATTTTTCCATTTACAATAATGTAATTGTTCTTTATTTTGGGAATCACATTCTTGAATCTTGAGTAAAATACAGTAATTCAACTTTCCCTATACATTTCCTGTGCAGTAGATTTAAAGTATTTGCATATGAGGTCATCAATATTATAAGTGTACTGAGTGTGTTGTTGTTGTCTTAAAACAGATAGTTATCTGCATAATTCATATCGAGCATCTCTGCTATGTCTGGACACAGGAAGGTCAATCACAGTGTGGTCTTTGATTTGGCTGCTTGTTCTTACGGTTGGGGAATTTTCTGACTGTATAAGCAGTATTTAGACGAAAAAGGTGTCCTCAGGTCATGCCCATCGAGACATGTCATGATTATTCATCCATCTATCTGTGCATTTATAAATGTTTGCCCTGACCTTTCTTACAATCTAAAAAGTACACACACACACACACACACACACACACACATATATATATATATAGCAGTATTTTACTATCATACTGAGATGCATTGCAGACTTGGCTCAAGATAGTACAGTATCATTAAAAATGCACAAGCACAGTGCACATAACAAAATATTAATTTAAACTAGTCCTCTTTTGCATTCTTTTGTCACAATATTTTTGTTATACAGAGTTATAACAACAAACTTGTTTAAACCATTATGATGGAAAAAAGCATGTTTTTGAAAGTGCAAATGTAGAAGCCTTGGTTGGTACATTAACATTAGTTGCTACTGTATTTTTGTTTTACTCAAAATTCCACAGATTTTTATTTACAGTGTAAGCTGCATGAAAAGTAAGCATGTCCCCAAGTTCCCATTTTTAGAAGAATCTGCATGATGAGACAACAATTTTAAACACATTTATTTAAAAATTTGATAAATAATAAAGTTAACCTTTAACCTTTTTTTGACTAGATTATTATCTTTGTTATAAAAAATAAATATATAAATAAAAATGTTATAAAAAGGAAAGTGATATTAATATGGTAAAATAAGGGAGAAAATAACAGTAAAATTGTATAAGCAACTAATTTATGTTCATATTTTTATTTCAAATGTAAATAATTCACATATTCCCCAAAGATTCAACTAACTTTATGACAGCATGGGGCAAGTGGTGTCTGGATCTATATTAAGCATGTAGTTTTATATCTTCTTTATCCTTGACTAGAAGACAACTTACTATAGGTACAAAGTGGCACAGTTTGCACTACTCCCACTAGATAATTGCACATAAGAATCTGCAGTCAAAACAAACCTAAGCTTTTGTATTGGGTAGGAAGGATCATGGGAAATAAAACAGACTGATGTGTGATGAGTGTGATGCCAATGTGAATGTGGAAATAACATGGCGTGAACCATGTGAAGATATTTGGAAATGGGGCTCTGTTGGAAACTGCTACATGCTGAATATGTGTGTGTGTGTGTGTGTGTGTGTGTGCTGAGGTCAACTTTATTTAGAGAGCAGGCAGACAGACGGCTGGAGCCAGTGCAGAGATTCTGGACTGAAGGGAAGGCCTGGAAATGTGATACATGTGCGCGCGCACACACACACACACACAGAGAGAGAGAGAGAGAGAGAGAATCCCTCTAATTCCTGACCTGGATTCAGAGTAACCCTTAGAAACCTTCAGAGTCACAGTGGTCTGCTTTGATTAGGTGTGAAGCTCTTTGTGTAAGTCCTTTGTTCTTTGTGTGTGTTTGCCTGAGAGAAAATTCAGAAACAATTTTTACTGTAATTTACAGTGTCCTCATTATACGTACTCACTAGAGTAATAACAGCAAATTAATTATGCAACTAACCCTATAGTAAGTACATGTACTTAATTATGATTAGTATCCACCTTATTCTTCAACGTGGAAGTAAGGCGTTTTCTGTGAATGTGAACTTTTGGTTCATTAGCCGCCATAGGGAAATAGCAATAAGAATAACAAAGTGCAGTGAATGGTAAAACTGTTTGCACTACAAACCAATGTGTTTATAATTAAAGATAATACATTAAAATAATAGGGTAAGGCAAACCAATTTGCAATATCAAGCAGCAAAACAAGCTGTGTTGTACGGCTAAAAATAGCTGGAAGCGGATGACACCGGAAGCCAGTCCCATAAAATTTACAAATAGCCGTGCCCACTCTTACTGGAAAAATAAGGTGGATAAATTTAATAGTAGAATTTAATTGTACAATTACACTGTAACATGGAAAAATTATAAATTACATATAGTTACATATGTAACCCTTGTTCTCTGAAGGAGGGAACGGAGACGTTACGTCAGAACGTGACTGACTAAAAGAGAACCAAGAATTCTGATGTCTAGCATCAGAATTGCTAGACATCAGAATTCTTAAAAAACAAACCATGGCACTCTCAGCAGCACGTGAACTGATCATCTCTTCCTCTTTACAAGTTATAGCACAAAATAAACATGAGTGAGCATCAGAAAGTATCTTGTTTCAGCCGCAGAAAGACGTCAATGCACACCATTTTTCAAGTTCAAGTCCACCAAAGTAAATCTACTCTCCTGTCTGGTATGTTTTTCGGACAAAATGGCAGAATCGGCGTTATGATTGGTCAGATCGCCTGTCCATCAAGCTCCCGTTGAAGGGTAAATTACAAGGTAAAGAGTTTCATTTGCATGATATAAAGTCACAATTGTGAGCTGTAAAGTTATGTATGTGAAGTCACAATTGCGAGACATCAAATCGCATTGCTAAATGAAGTCACATTTACCATTTTTATTCTGACACAGACATCCATAATAAATGCAGTACTGTATGTCTAGTACTTACATTTACTGCCACATGTTTGCATTTATGCTTGAAGCAAACAATGTTTTAACTGCAAGGCAAATTGCACACACATACCAGTAAGTACATTATAATATGGTTAACTGGGCAGGTTGTGATAAGTATCCAGCTGTGTGGTGTATAGTTGATCTGCTAACAGAGAGTGGCTTGTAATTTTGCCTAGTCATTTGATCAGTTTACCAGGAACTAAATGGGCTATTTTGGGGATTAAAACACATAGTTTTGCTAAAATGAAAAAAAAAGAGAAAAGATAAACTTACCCAAGGAGAGAAGACAGTGACAGAGAGCAGTAGAAAAAGAATAGGTACTTATTCAATCAAAGCAGATCCACTGGAAAGCTCCCTCAGCATGAGAAAATTGAGTTAGTATCTCATGTGCTCTTAATCAAGATACATCTTAGACAATAACAACATCATTAGCAGTT
>NW_015657606.1:114719-133479 GCF_001515625.1 Sinocyclocheilus rhinocerous | reverse complement strand
ACATATATATATATATAGCAGTATTTTACTATCATACTGAGATGCATTGCAGACTTGGCTCAAGATAGTACAGTATCATTAAAAATGCACGAGCACAGTGCACATAACAAAATATTAATTTAAACTAGTCCTCTTTTGCATTCTTTTGTCACAATATTTTTGTTATACAGAGTTATAACAACAAACTTGTTTAAACCATTATGATGGAAAAAAGCATGTTTTTGAAAGTGCAAATGTAGAAGCCTTGGTTGGTACATTAACATTAGTTGCTACTGTATTTTTGTTTTACTCAAAATTCCACAGATTTTTATTTACAGTGTAAGCTGCATGAAAAGTAAGCATGTCCCCAAGTTCCCATTTTTAGAAGAATCTGCATGATGAGACAACAATTTTAAACACATTTATTTAAAAATTTGATAAATAATAAAGTTAACCTTTAACCTTTTTTTGACTAGATTATTATCTTTGTTATAAAAAATAAATATATAAATAAAAATGTTATAAAAAGGAAAGTGATATTAATATGGTAAAATAAGGGAGAAAATAACAGTAAAATTGTATAAGCAACTAATTTATGTTCATATTTTTATTTCAAATGTAAATAATTCACATATTCCCCAAAGATTCAACTAACTTTATGACAGCATGGGGCAAGTGGTGTCTGGATCTATATTAAGCATGTAGTTTTATATCTTCTTTATCCTTGACTAGAAGACAACTTACTATAGGTACAAAGTGGCACAGTTTGCACTACTCCCACTAGATAATTGCACATAAGAATCTGCAGTCAAAACAAACCTAAGCTTTTGTATTGGGTAGGAAGGATCATGGGAAATAAAACAGACTGATGTGTGATGAGTGTGATGCCAATGTGAATGTGGAAATAACATGGCGTGAACCATGTGAAGATATTTGGAAATGGGGCTCTGTTGGAAACTGCTACATGCTGAATATGTGTGTGTGTGTGTGTGTGTGTGTGTGCTGAGGTCAACTTTATTTAGAGAGCAGGCAGACAGACGGCTGGAGCCAGTGCAGAGATTCTGGACTGAAGGGAAGGCCTGGAAATGTGATACATGTGCGCGCGCACACACACACACACACAGAGAGAGAGAGAGAGAGAGAGAATCCCTCTAATTCCTGACCTGGATTCAGAGTAACCCTTAGAAACCTTCAGAGTCACAGTGGTCTGCTTTGATTAGGTGTGAAGCTCTTTGTGTAAGTCCTTTGTTCTTTGTGTGTGTTTGCCTGAGAGAAAATTCAGAAACAATTTTTACTGTAATTTACAGTGTCCTCATTATACGTACTCACTAGAGTAATAACAGCAAATTAATTATGCAACTAACCCTATAGTAAGTACATGTACTTAATTATGATTAGTATCCACCTTATTCTTCAACGTGGAAGTAAGGCGTTTTCTGTGAATGTGAACTTTTGGTTCATTAGCCGCCATAGGGAAATAGCAATAAGAATAACAAAGTGCAGTGAATGGTAAAACTGTTTGCACTACAAACCAATGTGTTTATAATTAAAGATAATACATTAAAATAATAGGGTAAGGCAAACCAATTTGCAATATCAAGCAGCAAAACAAGCTGTGTTGTACGGCTAAAAATAGCTGGAAGCGGATGACACCGGAAGCCAGTCCCATAAAATTTACAAATAGCCGTGCCCACTCTTACTGGAAAAATAAGGTGGATAAATTTAATAGTAGAATTTAATTGTACAATTACACTGTAACATGGAAAAATTATAAATTACATATAGTTACATATGTAACCCTTGTTCTCTGAAGGAGGGAACGGAGACGTTACGTCAGAACGTGACTGACTAAAAGAGAACCAAGAATTCTGATGTCTAGCATCAGAATTGCTAGACATCAGAATTCTTAAAAAACAAACCATGGCACTCTCAGCAGCACGTGAACTGATCATCTCTTCCTCTTTACAAGTTATAGCACAAAATAAACATGAGTGAGCATCAGAAAGTATCTTGTTTCAGCCGCAGAAAGACGTCAATGCACACCATTTTTCAAGTTCAAGTCCACCAACGTAAATCTACTCTCCTGTCTGGTATGTTTTTCGGACAAAATGGCAGAATCGGCGTTATGATTGGTCAGATCGCCTGTCCATCAAGCTCCCGTTGAAGGGTAAATTACAAGGTAAAGAGTTTCATTTGCATGATATAAAGTCACAATTGTGAGCTGTAAAGTTATGTATGTGAAGTCACAATTGCGAGACATCAAATCGCATTGCTAAATGAAGTCACATTTACCATTTTTATTCTGACACAGACATCCATAATAAATGCAGTACTGTATGTCTAGTACTTACATTTACTGCCACATGTTTGCATTTATGCTTGAAGCAAACAATGTTTTAACTGCAAGGCAAATTGCACACACATACCAGTAAGTACATTATAATATGGTTAACTGGGCAGGTTGTGATAAGTATCCAGCTGTGTGGTGTATAGTTGATCTGCTAACAGAGAGTGGCTTGTAATTTTGCCTAGTCATTTGATCAGTTTACCAGGAACTAAATGGGCTATTTTGGGGATTAAAACACATAGTTTTGCTAAAATGAAAAAAAAAGAGAAAAGATAAACTTACCCAAGGAGAGAAGACAGTGACAGAGAGCAGTAGAAAAAGAATAGGTACTTATTCAATCAAAGCAGATCCACTGGAAAGCTCCCTCAGCATGAGAAAATTGAGTTAGTATCTCATGTGCTCTTAATCAAGATACATCTTAGACAATAACAACATCATTAGCAGTTTATTTCAGGTTATGGGAGGCACCTACTATCTCGCTGTGATCGGTAATTGCGTTATGAATGTGTTGCTCTCAGGCTGTTCCCTTTTAAGATAAAAATATCAAATCATTTGAAACTGCACAAAGTGGCTTCAAGTGTAAAACTGAGTGTAAAATTATGCAGTTGAACTGCAACTCAGTTGTTAAGGGTTTCAGACATGTGAGCAAATTATGTAATGAGGTCAACTTAATCCTCTGGTTTTGTTTTTGTGGTGGTCAAAAATTACCTTTTTTAATTTAAATGAAATAAATATACTATATTTTAGTTTGATATTTCTTTTTTAATATTTTTTATTTTTAGGGGATTTTATGGTACTAAATAATATTTATGGAATAGTTAAGAGAATAGACCTAAACATTTAATTTCCAACTTAAACTGTCATAAATGTTGTATGCTTTGGAGCACAGACTTAAGTTTGGTCTCTTTTTAAAGAAGACATTTGGAAATATCGCTGAAGTGAAACAGTGAAAAAAAAATGGTTATAAAAGTTTAAGTTTATTATTATGAAAAAAATACAAAAATACAATTTAAAAAAATTATATGAAATATGTATTTTCCAAAAAAAATTTTTTACTTGAAAACTGTAAGAAAACCAAAGTTGTGTTCCAAATTTGAGGGTGTTATCTTAAAAAATTAGCTTTCAGTAAGATTTTGTTATTTGGAAATATCGCTGAAGTGAAACAGTGAAAAAAAAATGGTTATAAAAGTTTAAGTTTATTATTATGAAAAAAATACAAAAATACAATTTAAAAAATTTATATGAAATATGTATTTTCCAAAAAATTTTTTTTACTTGAAAACTGTAAGAACACCAAAGTTGTGTTCCAAATTTGAGGGTGTTATCTCAAAAAATTAGCTTTCAGTAAGATTTTGTTTAGGCACAGTACCAAACATTTCCACTACATGAAATTCACTCCCCAATCTTTTCCAATGCGGTCCTTAACATTTTCGAATCATGTCCATATACGCGTGTGTGTGTGTGTGTGTGTGTGCGTGAATGTGTGTGTTCACATAGCAAGTGCCAAAACCTTTACCAAGTTTCGTACCACTTCGGTGAAGTAAAAAAAAAAATGGTTAAAAAAATAAGATGTAAACTTTTTCAGTTCAAAATGGCCGAACAACACCATGAGGGTTTAAAAAACAACAACAACAACAGTAACTTTTAGAGTGCAAAACAAAACAAACAATGATTTGATGTGTAATAAATCTAAAATAAAGAAATAATTACAGTAGGTTTTGTCGATGTACCATCCAAAATGATAGGTAATTGAACAGAAGATTTTTGTAGCGGTTACTTCAAGCAAATGTGACGCTATATATAGTTCAGGTCCTCATATTTCAGTGGCATTCCAAGAGTGCTGATATACATCCTGGTACTTTTCTTCGCTCCACTTATCTGTGTTTGACTGTCTTTATGAGCGAGTTATTCATTCTTGTATTCATTCTTCTGAATTGTTAATTAAATGCTGTTAAATGCAAGAACAAAACACGTGACTGTATTGAATCATTCACTCAACTGATTTATTCAAACACTGATTCATTTATGTTAAAAACATCACTGTGTGTTGCTTGGAGATGCACAACTCTCAATTCTGCTTTGACTTCATTTGAAACCATTCCCATTAGTGAAGCAAAAATACACGATATTAACTTCTTGTTTTATCACTTCCAAATGAAATACTGCATTTTGTCATCCAGGAGCACAGAAATCTTTAGGATTTATTTTTGGTTTACATTTCTGAGAGGCAGCAATAATCCACCTATAGTCTCATTTGCATGCAATGAGGTTATTCGCTGGTAAGAAATCCAAATCGATAAATGGTATTAGTCAATTTGCAGAATGGAGAACCCAAAAATGAGACACAATATTCTCATTTCAAAAAGTTTAAAAGTAATTTTAAGATTTAAAAGTAATTCAGTAAGCACTGCACTAAAGCCCTATATTACTTTTATCAATTGTTATTTGCTCTGTAATTAATAGGTTTAGCTAGCTTGTGAAATTTCAGTTGTATCGCTCCACTCTTATTCTACACAGATCTTAATTTCATGGCTTTCGGTTTGGGCTGGATGGCGGACAGAGTCGACCGTCACTCAGTTTCATGCTGTTAGCTTGTCTACTTGTGTCATACAGTGTAGCGCAGCATGGAAACTGTTAAGGGGATGTGTGGGCTGGGGGTCTCAGATCCAAATTGGGCCTACAGAGGAGGTCTGTCAGTGAGTTATCGATTGCTTTTGTCCAATTTCTGAAGTACGGCCTTCCCACAGCGAATAAGACGTCCAACTGCCACGCTGCGAGTGGATTTGGTGGCTAAGGGATGATACATCTTTCAGATGTCCATGTTCTGCTCAGAAAATAATACCATCCCAGCATGAAAAGTGACATTTGATGGTGGACTTTGACAATGTTTCATATGTGTAAATCACATGGTACCTTTTGATACTTTGTTAGTGTGAACTTGAAGTCTAAAATATTTACATCATCATTTCATGCTTCCTGATATCAAGGTGTAAAAACTTCTTGATATTGGGTGTAAAAACCCCATCATGTTTTTATCTTATAGCAAGGAAGAAATATGGCTTTTAATTGCATTTACACCGATAATATTAATGTTTTAAGAAAATCAATGTTAGGGAAGTGGTTTTTACTTTGGTTACCTTGAACTTGTCAGCTTAAGCAGATAAAACAATTATTGGATTCTTGAAAGTGTCAGTGAATGTCAAATGTACTTCCAAAACAAATAAAAAGCAAGTTTATAATATGGCATGAATGCTGTAAAAGAACTGTATCATAATAGCTCTGTTCCTAGCTTCACTGTCTGCATAGCCAACTTCATGAGCAGCAACTCCATTAACATGTTCCAAACAAGACACTACTAGAATTATACAGTTGACATGTGGCTAAACTAACACGTTGATACTCTATGGTAAGTACACATATTGGCTGAAATATCACAATTTAAATTATATGTAATGATTTCCTACTAGCGGTTTTAAGTGCAAATTGAAATGGATTTTTCTCCCGGCTGTAATCTTGCATTCATTTTTTTCATGGTGCTGATCACAACACATTCTGGGATTGCTTTTAAAAATACATGCAATATTTCCTTTGATTTTTGGCAAAGCAAGACAAGGAAGCATAATTTTACTGACTACTGGTGGGCAGCTTACTAAGTTTTGGAACAGAGCAGCAGTTATCGCCTGCCGTGAACATTCAAGTATTAGCCAAGAAAAAAAAATGTATGTGATTAATTGTTCATGTATTCAAACCTCACTCCTGATCTAGGGTGGGAGAGACACACATGCTTTGGCCTGCTGTTTTGAGCCCACTCGAATACTCATCGATTCAATTATGATTTGCAAGAATATATATATATATATATATGTATATGTGTGTGTGTGTGTGTGTGTGTGTGTATGTATTCCTTAACATTCTCATTATTACCAATGTTAATTAATATTTTTGTCTTTGCTGTCAGTTTTTATAGTATGCTGTCACATTTTATAAACAGTAATATGTATTGTATCCTTGCTTAATAATAGTATAGAGAATATTAGACTTTCCAAAAAAAGTGTGTATATATATATATATATATTTATAATTTTACAGGTAAATAAGTGAACACATTAAAACCATACTAGCATACATTAGACAATAATGACAATAATGAAAGTAGATTTGGATCTTCTCAGGACATAATGGCAAGTGCAAATGCAATACATAATTAAAAAATGACAGGTCACGTTTGTCACGTGTTATAAATTCGTAGAAACTTAGAAATTAGTTCCATTGAGAGAACTTAACACATAAAGTGTGAAATCATCCTACTGCCAAAATGTTCAAATATTTGAACTGATTTGCAATCATTCACCAACTAAAAGGCATATCAATCAAGGACTGACAACCCTTTAATTATTTGCAGAGCGCTATATCAACATATGATTTAAACTACAGCACGGCTAAAGCTTAAAGTTCTTAAAGTTGCAAAACTGTGAAAGGGGCCAGCATAAACAGAGCAGCTGACTCACTAATATGCTGTTTGTGTTTGGGGGAGATAAATCTGCTAGAGACAAACTCCTGGTGATTCATGAACTGTGAATGTTAATGTGTGTTTATAAAATCCTTCACACAAACCGTAATGGGATATTTACCATGATACATTTGTTGTTATTCAACTCCAGCTTCCATGTCAAATGAGGAACCAAGCTTGCCACCACCAAAGACCACAGGCATAAACAAAAAGATTTAATTAACTGAAAACTTTAAAACTTTTCTTAAAACTTTAAAACTTTCCTCACAGTTCTTTCTTATTGACATACATGTGATTTTTCAAACTGTGAAGTTTTTTCAATCACTCCCAGGGGTATGTGATGACAAATCTGCAAATATCTTTTGTTTTACATTGTGATATCCTTCTGAAAATGGACATGTTTTCTTCCTCTGAATAATTATGCAGTACTTTACTCATAATAATGTTATGAAGATGAGTAATTGTTAACAGAATATGTGTTGTTTTTGTGTGAACGCAGTTGCTTGGGAATCCAGTGCACAGATTGCCTAAGACAGAAGAACGGCCTGTGTATGAGTCAGCACTGCAACCATATTTTCAGGAGAAAAAAAGAAAAGAAAAAAAAGTTGTTTATATTATGTTAGTTGATCACATTTGAGGGGCAGGATTAAGCTTAAGGTGTCCATGTATATATACAAACTTACACAAACTTACAGATACAGCATATGCACACACACTTGTGACAGATGGCATACACATTAGCTCTGTTCCAAAACCTAATGAGCTGTCTCGCTGTCTGCTGCCTACATAGACAGCTGACTTCTAAGGCAATATTCTCACCATCCTTCAACTTCATAAGTCACCGCTTTGGAGCACTCTACCAAAGGAAGCAATTCTGCACGGCACACTAATAGAGCTTCGCACTCTACTCACAATTGATTTGACGTTAGTATGTTGCTAAGCCAAGTTGCTAAGCATGATACGCTACTGTTCTCATTATACTTTCATAAACACACAAAGTATAAAAATAGCAGTTTACACAGATATTGTGTGGCATTTATTTATACTGTACTTAACATTTCTCTTCTCCATCATTTTGGATTTTTTTTTCTGGAAAAGCATAATTTCTTTTATGAAGTTATGCAATAATTTTGTGTGATGAACAGATCAGTTTAAGCAGGTTTTGTGAAATGGATCGACCAATTTATTGTTTTTTAATGATTTAAGAAATCAAATGTTGCTCACTCTTAACTATGTCTCATGAGCTATCAAGGAGAGCCAGGGTGAATGTCAAAGACACATATTTCTTCTGTATTATGACGTACATCCAAGTGAAATTGACTATCCATAAGAAAAAAAAATGTAGGGTGGAGACTTGGTTCTATCCATCAGTTGTTGATAAGGAGGCAGATTTAAATCTGAACTTGTAGTTGCTTGTAAGAAAGGGGCGGGACTTAATCAGACTGAATGACTGGCATACAAAATTACAATGTAAATATATAAACTAACAAACTAATTAAACATATGCACGGATGAACTGTTCACAATAAGATCATTAAAATGCATTTCAAATAGATAGGGTGAATATCCATTTCATGTGACCTTTAAGATATTCAGTGAATATGAATTACATTTCTGCGAGTCTGTTACTTAAAGAAAGCTATCCCAGGTTTCAGAAGTCTTTGAATAGAGCCTGTGAGTCATATGGATGACTTTTATGACACTTTTATGGTGCTTTTTTGTCATGTTGGAGCTTGACAGCCTCAGTCCTCCTCCACTTTTTTTATATTAAAAAGAGTGGGCAGAATATTCTTCAAAAAACCTTTTGTGTTCCACTGAAGAAAAAAGTCATAGGGGTTTGGAAAGACATGAGATATAATGGCAGAATTTTTCTTTTCGGGAGATGCCTTTAAAATGTTGCAGACGTAGGCAGCTTGCTAGGTTCTGGAACAGACACGTTGTGTAAGCCTCGTCTGTTTTTCATGTGTTACTGTTGGACCAAATACAGACCAAGTCAGATGACAGAAATGTGAGCAATCTATCACGGATTACACACACACACACACACACACACATTCAGAGATGTTCTCATTAGTTATGCTCAGTGGATGTGGTGATGACATTATCTGGCCACAGTGCTAGAAGATGCTGTGCAGAACTCATTTTAATATCTGATTAATGTATTAATCAATCAATAAAATCAGACCAGGGCATGACCCAAGATGCATGGCCTCTCAAGAATGATGAACATGTGAGAGTGTGAGCAAAGAAAAAAAAGCTGCAGCTGTTCAATTAGAGTGTTACATGTACTTTTAAAAGAACTTTGTATTTCAATTATATATATATATATACATAATTGAATATAATAAATCTATTATGCACTACATTTATTTGATCAAAAATACAGAAAAAAAACAGTAATATTGTGAAATTATTATTACAATTTAAAATAAGGTTTTTCTATTTTAATATACTTCAAAGTATAATTTATTCCCGTTATACAAAGCTGAATTTTCATCAGTCATTACTCCAGTCTTCAGTGTCACAGTTTATATCTATAATAATACACAGAGTTGCTTAGCAACCATACACCCAGCATTACACAACGGATGTGAGCAGCAAGGCATGTCAAAACAAAAATTGTTCACATTAACAATTCAACAATTATGTCTACACTGGAAAAGTCGGATTTCAAAATAATAATAATAATAATAATAATAATAATTATTATTATTATTGTTATTATTATTATTATTATTATTATTATTATATTGTGCCAAAATCAGTATGTGAGTTGGACTTTGAGTTGCTCATCAATGTTTAAACATATTTGTCTTGTGTGGTTGTTGATGCAAACTACTCGAGAACAAGACATCCAAAAACGTAACGTGAACGTACATTTTTTGCCATTTTTCAGCTTGTCTTTGATTTGGCATTTTTTTCCTCTCATGGCACACCTGGATTCAAACAAAGTGATGGCACAAACTGTATGAGAGACACACAGCCATAGCTGTTTCAATTATGTCTTGTATTAAGATGCCCAGTAGTGCTATTAGATTTCATAGAGATGTGAACACACTCCAATAACACAATATCAGGTATTATCAAACTTCACCATCTGCCATTAGTTCCGCAGAATGGCTCTTTTGGTGTCTCCCTGACAACCCATTATAATCAGACCACTGTGAAGGTGCTACAGTTAGATCTCAGTTATCCTTAGAATGACACACACACACACACACACACACACACAGACACACAGAGAGAGAGAGAGAGAGAGAGATCATTCCAGCAAAATGTGAGTGCTGCACTCAAACCAAATCCTATGCTGTGTGTGTGTGTGTGTGTGTGTGTGTGTGTGTGTGTGTGTGTGTGTGTGTGTGTGTGTCTGAGTTCTTGGAGGAAATCCAGTCTGATAATATGTTTTGAGCCAAACAGATGCTTTGAAATGGACTATGGGATCAAAGCTGGGAAACTGAGCAGATTTCTCATTTTAATCATATTTTGTCAGCTAAATACACATATAGAAATAAATGTCTGATGGAAGAGACCTACACAGTGTGTCTCATGGTAATTTTGTATTGCATATATAATGTACTGTATATACCAGTATCATTTGAAACATTAAATTAGTGTGATAAATTATTATTTTTTTAAATAATGCAATAAAATGCTCAATTCTAATTCTAATTAATTATTAATTAACTCAAACTTGGGAGAAACCAGGCTCAGTCGGGGGGCCAGTTCTCCTCTGGCCAGACGAAACCAGCAGTTCAATTCCAGGCTGCAGCAAAGTCACATTGTGCAGAGGACTCAACTGGCTCCTGTGGTCTTGTCACTTGTCTAAGAATTGTTGCTTAAATCCCATGACAAGTAAGCTATTATTCTTAACAATTTTGCTTTGGACCTGTTTTATCAAGAAAGGAATCAAAGACTAGTCAGTTAAATATAAATATTCGAAAATAACACATTTGTAAATCTCCACTTCAGAGTTAAGTCAAAGGTTCATTCTGTGGGAGTTGGGCTATGAATGTTTTATTTCCAAATTCTTTGTGAAGAGAAGAGACTCCCTAGCTTCATTACACCTGAATATAAATAATCCTTAGGTAAATGAAAGAGGTATAATAGTGAAAATGACGGTGTGAAAGATTTGTGTGTCTAGGGATAGCTAGATTTAATTTAATTTAATCTAAACACACCATGTACCCATCATTCAGAACTCTTTAAAGGGTTTACTGAACAATTTTCTACCTATTATCAGAAGTCATTTCTTTGACATGAGTTTCTTTTTTTTTCTTTATACTCTGAATTACAAGTTTACATTGGCAATATTTTTTTTTTAAGTGTTTGAAAGACATCTCTTATGATTACCACAGCTGCATTTATTTCATAAAAAACGCAGTAACAACAGTAGTATTGTGAAATATTACTATTTAAAAGAACTGTTTTCTATTTGAATATATTTTTCAAATGTAATCTATTTCTATGACAGAAAGGCTGAATATTTAGTAGCCATTAATCCAGTCTTCTAAAATCATTCTAATATACTGATTGGGTTCTCAAGTAATATTCCTTATAATTATCAATGCTGAAAAGATGTGGGAAAAGCCTCAGAAGACAGTCTGTCTGTGATGTCATGTGAACTCTCAGCATTGGAGCTGGAAAGAAATTGATGTCTGTTCAAATTTGCAAACGAAACCAAAAAGCATTTGACAAAAGATTGTGGTGTGATACATAACGGCTATTTAAACTCTTTATAAATAATATTTATTATTTTTTTTATCACATTTGTAATAACAGGCTCAGTATGTGTTTATTCATTTTCATTTGTATTTTGGTGTATAAAACATCATGAGATTTAAATATGGATAAAAGACAAATTCAACTATTTAAAAAAGGCTCAGGTTAAAAGCTTTTTCTATGAGATATGTAGCCTACTTTATAAAAATCAATACTAAAACAGGTAGAGGTAACAGTTTAGAATTTTTAGCATTTTCTGAACTCTCATTCTGACGGCACCCATTCACTGCAGATGATCCATCGGGGATGTAATACTAAATTTCTCCAAATCTGTTCCAATGAAGAAACATTCATCTACACGTTGGATGGACTGAGGGTAAGTATTTTTAGCACATATACATTTTTAGGTAAACTATTCCTTTAATAGCTATTAGCTGTAACCTTATACTTGCACTTTTTGGGCACATTTTATCAGGGAAAATCTGTATGTTTAGTGGCACAACAGCTTGTCACTGACACTACACTAATATACAACTTTTAGTGGTAGATGAGGTATAAAGGTGTTTCTTTGAGAGTACCGTACTAGTAACATTTGTTGCACATATTTCTGGCAGTGTGGCTGCAGTCAATATTATTCAGCTTTCAGATTATGTATAAATCTCAATTTCGAAAAATTATGGTTTTGACTGGTTTTGTGGTCCAGGGTCACATATATATTCTACTATTGAAATGTCCTTCTTTACTTTTTGTCACAAATGCTATTAATATTTCTTTATGACATCTGGGAATTCCCTGTGGTGCATGCATGTGTCTCTTGGCTCACTGATTCTTTCAGCCACTAATCCTACATTCAGATGTCTCTGTGGAGTCTGACCTAAATACAATATCTCAACACAAAAAAAGTTTAAGCATTATGCAAATACTATTTGAGAGTAGATTGTATCTACTATGTGTGTGCGTTGTTTTGTGTGTGTGTGCCAGTGGAGCAGGCTTAAAAAAAGGAGTCATAAAGATCAATTTCAAGTTATCTAATAGTTGGCAGTGCTAATCAGAGGTGTAAAAGGAATCCAAAATATTTAGTCAAAAACGTGCCTCTACCTACATTTTTGCAAAAATCCAAAAACAGCTATACATACAATTCACTGCAATTTCCAACTTAAATGACCATTACTTGTAAAACACCAACTAATTTTATTACTTTTCACAAAAATTATGATTACGGGGCAGATTACTAATTAATAAAATACAGAGTTATAGTGCATAATTTGTAAACTAATACATTTTAACATTTGCATCACGTATTCAGTTTCATATGCATTTGAGTTTCAAAAGCTCAAAGACTTGTAGAAGCAAGCTATAATGGTGTGGTTGCTTCACTAAATTCAATTGTATTTCAAGTTTTCTTTTGTTAGGTTTAGGGTAGGGTTTAGTACGTTGTTTTCAAGTGCGATAGGGCATGAACTTTTGAGTGCCACTTACCAGATATTTCATTTCTGAACCAAGGCTGCATTTATTTGATCAAAAATACAGTAAAAACAGCAATATTGTGAAATATTATTAGAATTTAAAATAATTGTTTTCTATTTTAATATATTTTAAAATATAATTTATTGGTTTTCAGCAGCCATTGACATCCTTCAGAAATCATTCTAATATGCTAATTTGGTGCTCAAGTAACATTTTTTATTATCATCAATGCTGAAAACAGTTTTGTTGCCTAATATTTTTGAGGAAACCATGATAATTTTGTTTTTTCAGGATTCTTTGATTAATAAAAAGTTCAAAAGAACAGCATGTATTTGAAATAAACATTTGGCTCACCTCACATTTGATCAATTTAATTCAATTGCCATTTTTCATTTCTAAAAAATATTTTTTTTTAAATACTGACACCAAACTATTAAACAGTAGTGTGCATTCAAATAATAAATTATATTTTATAAATTCTTATTAATTAATTCTAATAATAAATTCTAAAATTATTTCACTTTCACATGCAGTCCAATCCGAAAATGAATCTGACACCTCTGGCATATCGCGTCATGTCCTAACTTAATCCTAAATCTGATGTTTCTGGGTGTCACATTTTGGGGCCCTTTAAGGAGTCTTTTAAGCTGATGGGTGGCTCTTCTTTGATCCAGCTGACGCGCCCCTCGGGCTTACTGGAGAAACAAATGGCATAATCCTGTTACACACACAGGGCAAGGGCAGGGGTCACAGACCGGCTTGTTCATTTAGCCGATTACAGTTAGAGGACTACCAGAAAGAAAGCCATGCAAATGTATGCAAACTCCCTTAGTGCTATTAAGTAACAATGCAGAGCCTGTATGCTGTGTATAAACGTATACAAACACAAAATCTATACAAACACTCAGACATTGCCTCCTTGTTGATATCAATGCACAACAATTTTAAAAACACACCAAATAGATACGCTCTGGATGATTTAGAAATAACGGATCACTGCAAAAAAAAATCTGAACCATTCTTTTTTTAAGAATTTTAGCTCTGAGTAAACGGTAAGATTGTCTATACAGAACTAAAAAAGCCCTGGCTGTTCGTTTTTCATGTTCCTTTCTCTGAAGTAGCTGTGAATAGGTGTCATTTGTGATCCCACCACTTGAACCAAGAACAAACCGTTGTCAGTTATGAGTCAGGCATGAAAACGCACGCACAAACACAAACTCTGTGACGCTCCATCAGAATCTAAGCACAGTCTTTCATTCCAGATGTGTGGGCTTCAGTGGCGCCTCTTTTCTCTTGCAGTCCTACACAGATCGATGGAAAAGTTAAAATGCTTTTTTTCCCCTCACGTTTTCTCTCCTGTCCTCCTCCACAGTACTGAAAGCTTTTCACATGGTCAGCAAATAAGAACCACCCAAGACTGATGTTGCGTCAGCTTGTTGTAGCTGTGTGGCCAATAAGTAGGAAAACAACTCACGATGCAAACAACTCACCACGCAAAATCAGGCATATTTAGAAACATAGACACATTGGCTCTGCTGACCACTGAGGTAAGGTATGAATGATCGACCTGGACCTCCACAAACACTATTAAACATCTTGAGGTCTTTCAGTTTGATTACGTTTACAGACACCTGGGCTAAAGAGGAACAAAACATGTTTATCACATGCAGCATTCAGCAAAGGCAAGCAGGACAGTGTCTGATCTGACAAATCAAGCACAATCAAATCTTCTCATAAAACAACTAGCCCTACATCTTGAATATTTAATAGCATCCTGAGGTGAAAATGATAGAACAGAAGTTCATTTGTCTTGCGAAGTTTAACTTTAAAACATATATACATATATTTTTAATGCTTTTTTTAAGTGTCTTATGCTCATCAAGTCTGCATTTATTTGATCAAAAATACAGCAAAAACAGTAATACTGTGAAATCTTTTTACAATTTAAATGAATGTTTTTCTATTTTAATATACTTTAAAATATTATTTATTCCTGTTATGTGAAGCTGAAGATTTTCAGTGTCACATGATCTTTCAGAAATCATTCTAAGATGCTGATTTATTATCAATGTTGGAAACAGTTGTGCTAATTAATATAATATCAATTATATAATATATAATATTAATTATATTTAATTATATCAATTAATATATATGTGTGTGCGTGTCTGTGTCTGTGTCTGTGTCTGCGTGTCTGTGTCTGCGTGTCTGTGTCTGAAAAATGCAGACTGTTCTAATTCATTCACACTTTTCTGTACAGAATAATATAAGTGCATTAGCAAGAGATGTAAGCTTTTAAGCCCTCCAGAACACTTTAGACTTCCATTTGAAATGTATTACTGTAAACACGTTTGCTTGATGAGTAAATTGAGGTGTCTGTGGCAATCGACAGAATTTGACAGATACTGTCAATAGAGATTAACTTATATTTAACATGAAGTAATCCCTAAACTGTTTCAAAATTTAGAATGTAATATTTTTATTGCCCTTTAAATAAAATAATTAGATAAACAAATTAAAACCTGCAGAGAAAGTCTACAGGAAACTTTTAGCAAGCTACTGTTCTGTGCTTCCTAGAGTATTTTTCTTTATTTGATTAAAAAATGGAGCTCAGTGTCTTCATGGTTGCTCAGGTTAATTAAATAGCTTAACCTAATTAAAAAATAATGATAAGAAATCCCTAATTTCTCTTTATTAATAGACATTACTGCAATTAATTTAAGCAGGATTAGAGCACATTTACTTTTCAGATCTGCACGTTTGGTTTGGTTAATCTTTATCAGTACCAACATTTGATTAATAATCTGTCAACTCACTAAACATCAATTTCTGAAGGACTAGAGAAGTTGTTTTATATTCTAGAAGAAAATTCCTTAAGTCTTGTGAACACATATACAGTATACAGTATATACAGTTTGCTGTCCTTCTCCCTTACACACAAACATCCACTCTCTCATCCATCCAAACACACACATATAGAGGACAGACACATTCAATTAGATCAAGTCCGGACGATCTGGGCCTGAAAGTGTCCATCCACATTTAAGCAGGTCAGTCACTTGAGCAGGAAATGAACAGTTAGACATTAGTCCTTCTTCCACATCTGATCATAGTTCTTTTGACTATCTTAAAACATCAGGCTGTGTGAGCCCTTAATGGTCACTAAAAAAGGAAGTATCTACTAAGAGAAGTTTAAAACTATCTTGTTAAAACCTCTTTGTCACTCTTTGATCTGATGTTGGATTAGCTGAAACCACAGGATTAGCTCTCGGGATTAACTCGTTTTTTTTAGGGTGGCTTATTGTACATGATGGTATCAAGTACACTCTGACAATGCATACTACTACTGTGCAATAATTCTAGATTTCTAATCATATTTGTTGTTTTATTAAAGTTTAAAAGCTGCGCCAGCTGAGTCAGCCGGCTGCTCTCGAAACGCTATCGCGGTACTTTGATGCCACGCGTGACAGTGACGTAGAGTCGGCGCCGGTTCAAGTCGGACAAAATTTCTAACCGACATGCACTGCTTCAAGTCAGCCGCCGATCGGTTTGCGCGGCGCGGCATGAAGTCGAATGCACCTAATGTTATCCTATAACTGGACTAGGTCACTATTTCTTAATTGGAAAAGGCCAATGTTTACAGAAGTAATTACAAATTGTTCCTTGTCAATTTTTCAAGTCACACAAAGAATTTATCTTCTGTTATTCCAGCCTGGTCTCATTAGTTTTCACAGGATGCATACACAATGTATACATATGTTTAAATTTGTATACTGAAACGTACAACATGGACATAACTGTCACACCCCTGTGGACTGTTGATTGTGGTTTCTCCCTCTGTGTCCTTATTTGGTTGTTCCTGTTCTCATTATTAGTAAATCACCACATTGTGCTCACCTGTCTGCCCCTGGTTATCTGCCCTATATCAGTTCCTGTCTCTTGTATTCTAGTTTGTCGGTTATTGTGAATGTTGATGTCTATCCTGTCTGGATTGCCTGTTGTCAAGTTATTAAATCTCATTGTATTCGTCATCTTCGTCGTCCTGCCTGATCTCTAGAACTAAATGTAAGTGTTTTTATTTATGCACAAATTTTGAAATGTAAAAAAACTTTATGAAGCACTTATATTATGAATATATTTGTATATTTGCATTCAACTATTATATCTTACTCATGACCTAAACCTCTATGTTGTCATATGTATGTCCCATGCCGAAAAAAATATATATTTTTTTATTAAATAATGCTTAAATGTTTGCAGAAAACGATTAGAAAGTCAAATTACCACTGAACATTTTTAATTGTCATAAAATACTATAAAAATAAGTAAAATTAACCTAGAAAAATTCTGTGAACCTAAATGTTTTAGATATTCTTTTTAATATAAGAAATTAAATCATTCTGTGGTTGCAGCACACATACATTGTTCAACAACTTGACAACTTGAGACATACAACACTGCATAAAATACATGTGTCCCTGTCTGCATGGAGATGGTCTGATGAAGAGCCTGCATGCTCAAAACGTCACCACATGTGTGATAGTCTGTTATTCAATTTTTGGAGCTAAGGTGTGCTGACTTTTTTCTGTTTTTATTCTGCAGATCACCATGGGAAGTAGGTGCTAAAGACTATAAACAGGTGGATATAACTTCTATCCCAGATCAGCTCTGATTACATCCCAAAGCTTTGTTGTTTGACCCTGACCTGAGCCAGACCACCCTGGTGCTCTGCGGGGTTTTGCTGCTACGCTTAAAACGATTAAGGTTTGAATGTTGGAGAGGGAGGCTGGTCCTGGATCAGAGTGAAAGCTGTTTACAACTAGACTGAAATTAATTCTGCTTCATTGGTTTAAGGATGACCTAAGGCTAATCTCGAATAAGAAGGTGCACATAAATTGACTAATCCATTGGTTAGCAGACAAACCAAAGTTACTCTATTAGGTTGAGGTATTAGCCAATGCTGAATATAGACATAGACAGCAGACTTTGTTTTACTGAAAAGGACTGTTGGATCCATGGAATTTTTTTTCTTCTGAAAGACTGGCTTTATATTTAAGTTTTAAAGAGAGAAGTCAAAAAAGAAAAGAGGGAGGGGAAAAATCTTTGAATAGGAGAAGAGCTGGATAGTACAACTGTATATAATGTGCAACAATAGAAATATAACCAGCAGAGATTTGGCTATATTGTTTTTGTTGGATGTTCCAAGGGCTAATTTTCCAACCTTAGACTATGTATTCATGTATTTCAGAAACCGTTAGTAATTGCCTTTATATTCTGATTTATACCGAAATTAATTTGCTTTTGAATGTAATTATATTTTATCATTTTGTAGTTGTCTCATTGACTTTTTATTTTTATTTCATTGTAATTATTTTTGTTGTTGGTGTTGTTTTTGATTTTTTGCTACTGCCTAAAGAGATCAGAATCAGAATAAGCTTTATTGCCAGGTATGTTTACACATACGAGGAATTTGTTTTCGTGACAGAAGCTTCCACAGTGTAACAGAATGACAGTGACAGAACAAAAAACACAGATAATAAAAAAAAAAAATAGAACAAGTAAAATAAGGAATAAAAAATATACAAACCGACAATTGTATGTACAGGTATAGAACAATAAACAACTGCGGAGCACGCCACGGAGGCAGCCATCAGCGTCGGCACCATCGCCATCCATTATACAGTTAACAAAAGCAAAAAAGACCTCTAACACTAGCTTGCTCTATTCTTTTTCTATTC
>NW_015657606.1:105051-114295 GCF_001515625.1 Sinocyclocheilus rhinocerous | reverse complement strand
CTTTAAAAAATACTTTTTGTACTTAAGTACAATAAATATCACATATTTTAAGACTTTTACTCAAGTAATATTCTAAACGGTGACTTCAACTTCTACCAAAGTCATTTTCTGGTAAGATATCTGTACTTTTACTTGAGTATGGCTTTCAGGTACTTCTACACCACTGGGCCTGCTACATATTTCCATGACAATCTGTCAATGGCAGTTTGATCTTTTTCACAGTGCAGAATCACTCTACACTCATACCATATTGTTACTCTCCACATGCAACGCAGGTTTGATTTATGTGATTAATGACAGCAACAGTAGTTGATTACTGTTTGGACATTGTTCAATTAGAGCTACATTAGCTCATAAACAGAATTGATGGACTCGGGGTCTTTATGTCTGTAGTGGAAACTAAATGACAGGTAGAGGATTATGAGATTTACAGGTTTGGAAGACTAGTTTTACAGATTCCAGTCAAAGCAATTCTTCTGAATCTGTTCACAGTGAACCCGAATGCAACAAAATGCAGCAATCACAGTGAATCTGAACAGAGCATGGACGAGTCCGCGTGCTCTCTCTCACAAAGCACTACGCAGCTGAAGAACATAAAATGAAGAACACATACTTTGTATTACCTTTGCTTCAGCAAAGTTTCCAAACTCCACACTTTTTATGGTTTTCTTTTTGGAACTTGTTTTTTTTTAATCATCTGTAGCCGATGGTTTCCAACTTATTCAATAAGTCTCTTTTCGTCCATGATTGATATGTAATATTTACTAGGATTGTGTCCAATTACATTTAAAGGTGGGCGTGGCTATATGGCGCAATAATAAATAGCCAAGCAAAACAAAATAAAATTAAATAATAAAATAAAATGTTGTTTGCCTTAACGAAGCCATTTTTCAATAGTAGTTAAATTATTACTTTTCTAGCCGATGCTTACGTAAGATGAAGAAATTTGTTTTGTACTGATTGAATTAGAATTAAAAAAATAAATTTGCCTATTCCTGACATCAAAAACACTGACTGAATGTGGACGTAAAATGATGAGTGGGAAAACATGTCAGAAAGCAATAGTACATCGATTTTTATGATACAGTACATTATAATACCGGTAAATACCTTTATTAAATACCATTTTCATTTATCACATATGTTTTTATACAGATGTCTTATTGAGTGACTATTTTGGACAAAGTGCATTGCGGGCACATAGTAAATTGTAGCTGTGCAGCTTTCATTGACAAGTCAGATATTCGCTCTTGATATCTAAAATTATGTCATCAACAATGTTGTCGTGCAGAAGTTAGAAATATGCAAAAACCATTGTTAGAAAATACAAAATTGCAGAAATGCCATTCAAATGCACAGCTCGCTGTCTTCCCAGACTTACGCTTCTTGTCATCATGCGAAGATCAATTAATAAATTCCTGATTAAAACAGTTGAAGTTGTCTATCTTCTCTTCCATTATGAATTCATGAATATGTTACTGGAGTGATTTGAAATTAGAATGAGGCAGAGAGAGAAAAGTGTATGCCATTAGGCTTAAAAGATAAGATGGCACGCTGACAGGGATTCAAGTTTCCCAATCAGAATGCCGCTTGTGTCGGAGGAGAGAAAATCCCCTCATTTGCCAATATAATAGGTATATTTTTGAAAATGGAGATTGGAAAGCAAATCCACACAAGCTGTTATCAGGCAGGCAGGTGTAGAATTCATAAGCGAAGGGTGTCATTACCATCTGAAATGCATACTGAAGGCGATCAAAACAACTCTCTAACTAACGCAGGAAAACAACTGTATCTCTCATTTCAAACTGATGTGTCCAGCGGACATGACAAGGATTGCTTTTATTTAAAAAAGACATGTTTTTAATGGAGGGAGAGAGATTTTGTGTTCTGGAAGACATCGGTCTGTTTTGATGTTTGGAGAATAGATCTTTCTTTATCTCTGTCCACTTCATTTTGTCACCAGCCTCTTGAAAACACAACACACTTTGAAAATGGAGATTGGAAAGCAAATCCACACAAGCTGTTATCAGGCAGGCAGGTGTAGAATTCATAAGCGAAGGGTGTCATTACCATCTGAAATGCATACTGAAGGCGATCAAAACAACTCTCTAACTAACGCAGGAAAACAACTGTATCTCTCATTTCAAACTGATGTGTCCAGCGGACATGACAAGGATTGCTTTTATTTAAAAAAGACATGTTTTTAATGGAGGGAGAGAGATTTTGTGTTCTGGAAGACATCGGTCTGTTTTGATGCTTGGAGAATAGATCTTTCTTTATCTCTGTCCACTTAATTTTGTCACCAGCCTCTTGAAAACACAACACACAAATACATCTGACTAAACTGACTGAGACATGTGGGTTTGATATTACCACTTATACCACTCTAGATTTAATGGGTTTCAGATTCCAACTCCTACTAAAAAAGGGCTCACTCAAGTTCTCAGAAATTTTCTCAAAAACGGTTTCTTATGGTTTAATAGACTTCATACCACTTCCAAGAAAAAAATAATTATCTAATAACTCTAAAAATATAATGTGGAGTAAACAAAGTAAATTAAAAGTATATTTCCCTAAACCTTCAATATATGTGAGTACACACATCTCATGGCGCGATCACTCGAGACTTTGAGCAAATGAAATTTCAACGGACACTGCAATAATCGTAATATGACGTCACACTCTGTGAAAAAAAGAAATCATAATTCAACATATAATACAAAATCATAATTCAACATTTAATACATACAAAATGTTAAATTATACAATCTATCCCAATCTATTCCACTTGCTCAGAATTATCAATTCATAAATAAAGAGTCACACCACATGATATTTCACAACCTGAACTCTCCTTGCCTTGTCATAAAAATTCATATTATCTGATATTTTGACCTTGACACGCAGTCATGAGTGTCTACAGTGGTCTTTTTCTTTTTTTTAGGGATTAGTGTACCAAAGTTTGTCAAATACTAACAAGCAGTGAAGCAATTTTGTTATCTTTTTTCCCCTGAGAAATAATAATAAATAATTCTCAGTCTATGTAATGTTTTGTTTACACTTAAGAATTATTATTGTAATGAGGCTTTTTTTTCACTATTATTTCAGGAGAGCTGTATGATCCTGACATTTTTACTTTATGACCGCCAAAATATCAAATGTTTAATTACCAAAGCCTTTCTAAATGCAAATAAAAATGTAATGAGCCATATACAAGTACATATTGTGGCAATAAGCTATCTGTCACAGTATGCCTTAGTTCGGACATTATTTTCCGTTTGCACGTTTCCCTTGGTTGAATTGGTTGTCATGGTTATTAATTTGATTATGTTCAGGTGTGTCTAGTTATCTCATGTATATTAGTTCAGTTCCGTTTGTGTTTTCTTTGTCCGGTCTCGTCAGTGTTACTCTGTGTGTTGGATCAAAGACTTTCTAAACCTTCATCTTCATCTTTGTGCATTTGTTTACAGCATACCGTGACGCTATCATAGCTAACTTCCCTAGATTGTATTTGTTATTGTCAGTTAAGACAACTGTACTATACTAAGTTGTACTAAGTTGATTTAACACACTCACACCTTTGCCCATGCTAGCCATACTACATAAATGTATACACACTTAAACACACACACCTTTACACCTAGCCTAATAATAACAATCCCACTGAGCTGAAGTCTATGCAACAATCTGGCCCATCTGGAGAAAAACAGAAAAGGATGAAGTGAGAAAAGCAGAAGCAAACAGAGCAGCTGAAAAGAAGCTGACAGAAGCACAGAGAAGCACATCTGTGTGGAAGAACACAACCCGGTTTCACCATCACACTGGTCACACTGAGAAGAGAATGAAGAAAAACAGAATAGTAGTAGACATTCGGTCAGTGAGAAGAAGTCTGTGAGATGGATAAGCAGGCAGACTCCCAAAGCTTTAAGACAGCACAGATAAGTCTGCTATAATCTTAACTGCAGGTGTGCAGTGAAAGGGAAAGAAAGAGGCCAGGACTGAGAGCAGGGGAGACAGAAAACTACCTCAGGTTTACCCTCAATCCAGCATTATAGTCTCTTGCATGAAAGAATGTATTATTCAGACCTCTTACAAAAAAGTTGGTACAGTTAAGTAAGGCCTGGGACACACTAGACGATTTTGAAATCTTAACTGATTTTAAAACCATGGGAGACCACAGACATGAAGACAGTTTCAACTGATTTTTAGCCTTATAATCCTCTGAAAACACACTCTAGATGATTCGACCAGACCGCGAGACCACACTCTTGTTGATTGTAGGAACGATTTCACAGTGACACGAGATCTCACGGAGACTCGCGAGATCAAATGCGACTAGAGAAGAAAAACACATGGAGGATGGGTGATGTTCTTTCTCAGTACTCTACTTTCGTGGCATGTGTGTGGCTGCCAAGTTTCAGCTATAGAAGCACGTAACATCCAGTAGGCGACGCTTGCTCACTCTCATCGGCTATCGCAGGTATCACGTCATAGGCAGCCCGATCAAGAGTCCGATTTGAGTTCGGGGACACTCTGTCTCGATCGGGAGCACTAAAATAATCTTAAAGACACCACATAATGGAGAATTTTTTGGACAAAAAAAAGTTTGCGACAAGTCTAGAATCGAGACACGCTGCCTCCCCCCCACCTCCAATTGTTCAGGGGTTCAAATTGGGCTTAAAATCAGCCTTAAAATCTTCAAGTGTTCCATGGTACTCAATGATTATCATATGCTACCATCACACAGTGGTTGTCTCTTATTGCTCTCTTCTTACGTTTCAACTCATATCAATATGTAATGTACATTTATTTTAATAAATGTTAATGTACTAAGCAGGATAATACACAGTCCAGTAAATTCCACCTTAAACATATTGGATAAAGTAAAAGGACAGAAATTGGGTCTGTTAGACCATGATATGTTCTATAACAGATGGGTTTGGCTCAGCTATGCTTGGATCCAGAGAATAAGTTTGAAAATATCAAATCAATTAAAGCTATTTTTTTTTTTTACTTAATGTTTTTACTCAGAAAAGATGTGTTAAATTGAGCAAAAGTTACAATGTAATGTATACATTTATATAATTAAAGACATTTAGACTAACAGTAAATATATTTATTTTAAAAATTTAATTACATCTAAATACATCTAAATTTTATTGTTTTTACTTTTGAACGGTAGTGTGTATGTATAGTTTCACAGTGATTCCTCTTTACAAAATAAGCAACTGTTTGCAAAACCCACGACAGTACGTTCACTCTGTGCTTTAATGTGACATTCTGACATGTTCTTGTCTCATTATAGGATATTTTCACAAACCCTGTTTTATGGCTAAACCCAAACAGTGTAGAGTAAACAAGATTAAAAGGCACATCCAAAAAAAACTCCCTTCTAGCATTTCATGGAAAATTCTGACTAGTCTAAATGACATTTCAGATGTTTGCAGTGTATATTTAGTTAAAAAGAGTAAACTGTAAAACGGTTCCTTCAGAATCCATCAAGTTTCTTTCTCAAGTGACAGTCAAGGGTTCGATTTTCAAGTAGTCACACACATACACATGTACACTTCCTCTGTTGGTACACACTCTTCTCACACTCACACACAACTTATTGCATACATGTGACTTATTTGTTCTTACTTTTGTGCTAATGTTGGTTAATATGAATTATTTTGAATAAGGCAAGATGTACCTGCTGTTTGCATATATAGCTCGTAATAAATAAATAAAAATGCCCAAATCAAAAACAAAAATAACGACTTTATTCAACAATTCGTCTCCTCCGCTTCACCCTGGTGCCATTTTGGAGAATATCCACTGAACGTAAACAGCGTATACTATTCTGTGTCAGCTGCGTCACGCGGTGTGGTGTGGCTGACACCGAATAGCATACGCTGTTTACGTTCACTGGATATTCTCCAAAATGGCACCGTTATTTTTGTTTTCTTTGCATACAAAAAGTATTCTCGTAGCTTCGTAAAATTATGGTTGAACCCCTGATGTCACATGGATTATTTTACCGATCTCCTTGCTACGTTTCTGGACCTTGATCGTGGTAATTACATTGCTGTCTATGCAGGGTCAAAGAGCTCTCAGATTCCATCAAAATATCTTAATTTGTGTTCCGAAGACGAACGAAGGTCTTACGGGTTTAGAACGACATGAGGGTGAGTAATTAATGACAGAATTTTCATTTTTGGAACTAACCCTTTAAAACAATCAATAAATGAGTGCACAATAGAGCTGGTTGCAAAAAGTAAGTCCACAGTGGGACAAGAAAGACGTGGAAGTTGCACCAGTATCAGGTTTTTTTAGATGATGCAATTGACCACTCAGATTCAAGTATTCCTGCGATCCATGTAAAAAAGGAATATGAATATGAACATTACTGAATAAAATTTATATATATATATATACATACATACACATTTTTTTGTTTTTTAATTAATTTTATTCTGTAATGTTCATTTTCTTCATCTTTTGGTTTCTTAATTGCAAGCAGCTCCAGAACTTACAACTGAAAGGCCTGGACCCAATTATAGGCTGCATGTGGTGTTTGAAAGAGCTGGCCTGTAGCCAGAGCTGTTACACATGATGCTAGTCTCTTCTGACCCCTCCTCTCAAACAGTCAAACACACACACAAACACAAGTGCCCCCCGGTTAACAGCCCCGACAAAAGAGTGCTTACATAAGACATGGGATCAGGGTATATTTCTCCGCTTTACAGTGACATGGCTGGCTCGCAGCTGTCCTCTATACTGTAATCACACTGTTTAGATACAATGCTCCATAGTTACACATGAGTTTTCATTCAGTTAGCACATGTTCTCATAAAGAGAGTCTCTTTTTTCTTCTCACTCTCTCCCACTCTCTTTTTCCGGTAAGTAAGCACCTTGACTAATTTCTGTGAAAATTTGGGTGACAGTTTGCGGTTATGCAACTTAATAAGTGTAAGGGGATTGTAAGTCTGCCCTGAGCCAGTTTGTTCTGTTGTGCCCTCCCTTCTGCTCTGCCTCCAGTATGTCAAACCACTAGAGAGAGAGAGAGAGAGAGATTTAGGAGAAACCAGGGCTAGTTGGACCATAAGGAAGTTGACACAAGGACTTTATCTCAGTAACTGTTAGGTATAGAGACAAACGTCCTATTAAAAAAATTATTATTGTCTAGCAGTGAATCTTAGAATTAGATTATGTAGAACTCTAAAAAATAATAGACTAATAATTTTTGTGAATCCCAAATCATATAAAATAATATAATATAATATAATAAGAATTATTTTTGTGAATTCTTATGAACTAAAATGATAACATATTGAATGAATACATATATTTATATATGAACAGAATAGAATAGAATACTTTTATTATTTAATTCTTGTGAACTAAAATGACAACAATGGGTAAATAAACAGGAGGACAGTAAAACCAATGTAATGCAATTTTAAAATACTTTCATTATTTTAATTTATAGAAAATTATCATTTCTGTTGGCTAAAATAAACTCAGTGAAGGAACACATTTCACTCATTGTGCTTTTTTTTTTTTTTTTTACACCAAATGATGTCTAAATAAACAATAGATTTCGTTTTATATAACATGGATAAGCCAAAATTGTAATTATATCTCATCACATTCTTAAAACTTCAGCTGATGTGGTAGAATCAAGCTCTTTCTATTGTCTATTGTTTCATTGTTTTTCCATCCACGAACAGACAGACTTGCATCCTGCTGTCATTAAATTATGCTTTGCTCACTGCACCCAGTATGATAACCCTCATGCACTGTGATAACCCTCATTTAGTTTTATTCTTTTTATACAGCTCTGAATTGCTGAGGTAAATCCAGTAACCTCACATTATCCATGGAAGCAAAAGCTATGCGTAGGAGTTCGAAATGACCTGTCAGAGGGCTTTTTCGGTTGTTTTTCTTCTTTTCAAAATGGTGCAAGTGAAAATAGTTTCTCTTGGCTACAAGCGACGTGGCAATGGCTTTCTCAGACACTGTGCTACTCTGGAATTCCTCGGCCTGTCAGCGGCCGTCAAAAACCCTGCTTTCACAGTGCGATTAGTGCTTTGTGGGAACCCTAACACCGGCACGCAGCTCTTTCAACCCTGACCCATAATCGCACAAAGCATCAGGCTTGCTATGTTTCTGGACCTTGATCGTGGTAATTACATTGCTGTCTATGCAGGGTCAAAGAGCTCTCAGATTCCATCAAAATATCTTAATTTGTGTTCCGAAGACGAACGAAGGTCTTACGGGTTTAGAACGACATGAGGGTGAGTAATTAATGACAGAATTTTCATTTTTGGGTGAACTAACCCTTTAAGGTCATTTATGCAATTTCTAAATTATCATTATTAGATAATGCAATTTCTATTTTTAATAATAATAAAATAATAATATTTATTTATTTTAAAAATAAAAATGAAGACCTTAAAGTAATCCTACAAAGTAACAAAATGATACGCATAAATGCTTGATCTGCAATATGTTCTATGTTTGCAGTTTGTTCATCACTTGTTTCTGGCTGTGACTACTGACACAAAGCAAACCAGTAGTAGTCTCTTCCACTGATGCAATTTTAATCCTTCTACCTCCTTTAAAGTGACTGTAGGTTATGATCGCTCTGTGTGTGTGTGTGTGTGTGTGTGTGTGTGTGATTTAGCCCCACAGTCCTTATGAGAGAGTCTTTCTGTGTTCTGACCCCTGAGTTATACCCCATTGTGTCAGTGTGTCACATTTAGCAAGACGGATGACCACAACACTGTATTCATTCCCTCTCTATACATCCATCATCCCTTCTCTCTCCCGAGACCGACAGAAAGAAAAAGATATCCTTCTTTGCACTGCTTTTTGCTCTTTCCTATAGGAAATCAAAAAGAAAGAACTTTCTCTGATTTTACAACCTCAAGCAAGAGCTGCTGAACTAACTGAACAAGCCAAGACTCGACTCAGCTGGAATCCTTTGAAAGTAAGACTCAGAACTCAGAAATGAGGAACTCACATGAACAATGGGGTATGAATTCAGTGATTCTGACATTTTTGAATTTCTGAGTGTATCACAACAGTGCAAATTCCAACTGAGCTGGGTCATACCTGTATATCTTTTGAGCTTTCTGCAGTAGGTATACCAGAATTTCAGAAATGTGCTTGTAAATTCCAAGCCAGTGTTGTTATTGTTAACTATTTTATATATATATATATATATATATATGGGTCAATATCACAATAGAGAGACTTT
>NW_015657606.1:99526-104309 GCF_001515625.1 Sinocyclocheilus rhinocerous | reverse complement strand
TATATATATATATAATTGAAATAAAGCTGAAATAAAATGAAATAAATAATAAATTAAAAAAATAAATAAATATATATTTACTAATCATAGAAAATATAGCATCTATTTATATATTAAATATACTTTCCGATTTCTAATACTAACAGTTTGTGCTGTTGTTCCTTTTGCTAGTTAAATTTTTTTTAACAGGATTACTAAAGACTAACAGGCATGAAGGCACATTAAAAAAATTGAAATATTCCACTCAAAACAGGTTAAGCTGGAAATATTATGAACAGAGAAAGTAAAATTAATATTTACCAATTTGAGAAAAGAATACTAATTAAAACTAATAAATACCTGGAATATATTTAATAAATGCGTTTTTCCCACTTTTACACCAAGGAAGGGACAAAAATGTCAACTTCTCAAAGAATTTCAAATATCACCCGTTAATTATCACATTTGCAGGTGTGACAGAAACATTTGTGAGAAGGAGGCATCCTTCAGTCTGCTCTGAAGTGAACAGCAGCGATGTGAATTTAAAATCCTCTTTGTTGTTTAAGAAGTTCTTTCCTTGTATCTTTCATCTTATTTTTCTGCCTCTCTGTCACTCTCTCTGAAATAAATTATTCTAAAATCAATAAATCAACTAGTGAAAAAGTGAAGTTTTTTTTTTTAAGACTATTCTTTTTCTAAAATTACACACTTTTACTCACAGTCAGATACTCATTCTCTTCAAGGAATGTAGCACTACACTTCACTTCACTTGCAGGTCGCTCTTGTTGCTTTTCCAGATGTCTTCAAATGAATTTTTTATAAATAAATTAAAGGAATAGTTCACCCCAAAAAAAGAAAATTGCTATTAAAAATGATATCCAAGATGCAGATTTTTTAAAATTAATTAATTAATTAATTAATTTTATTAGAACAGATTTGGAGAAATTCACATCACATGCTCACCAATGGTAGGAAGTGTTATTATGGATTATGAACTGGTATTTTGGCCAAAAGCAAAGGTTTAAAGTTAAAATGCCTAAATGATGGATTTGTTTATTACAAACAAACATCTGTTTACTTGACAAGATGTTAATTGATGGACTGGAGTGGTGTGGATTATTGTGATGTTTTTATCAGCTATTTGGACTCTCATTCTGACGGCACCCATTCACTGCAGAGGATCCATTGCTGAGACAGTGATGTAATGCTACATTTCTCCAAATCTAATGAAGAAACAAACTTGTCTACATATTGGATGGCCTCAGGGTGAGTACATTTTCAGCAGATTTTCTTTTTTGGATGAACTATTCCTTTAATTAAACAGAAAAGTGACATACTTGAAAAAGTATATTTTTGAATTATAAATTTCAAAAGTAACCTGTTAATATAGAAAGATTTATGTACTTTTTAATTGTTTAATTTACATTTTATTTAAATGTACCATGCTGATCAAGATGCTTCACCAGAACACATGAGATAACTGCTGTGCCATGACTCCAACCATTTTAATACAATTCAGCTTTAGTATCACTAGAAGTAAAGAATGAATTAATATGACTGAGTGCACAATAATCTTTCTTCTGTTTTGTCATTTTTTTTCTCTTTCGAGAAAAAAATGTCAGCTTGTTTCTGCTACGTTGAACGTCTTTGATCAGCAGAAGCTACTTGTGCACTAATGCTAACATCAACATCAGCACTCAACACGGAAACACACTCACACAAGGTAATTTGTTCCTCAGCGGTCGGTGTGGCAGCAGTGAACAGGTTTGAGATGTGAGTGGGAGTGTGTTTGAGTGTTTCTCTCGCACCCAGCTGCCTGTTAATCTCTGATGCAGGATTTTAATGCAGTGAAGTTCACTTCGTGAATATGTGTAAAAGAGAAAGAGAAAGAAAAAGAGCGAGTGGGTGACAGATAAACACATTCAAACTTTCCACAAACTGTATATTGGTGAGAAGTATTTTGTTAAAACTTTCTAAAAGAGATATTAAGCCTGTTTCTCGCTACTCACCTTCCTCAAACTGTCAGCAAGCAGCCTGTCCTGAAAGAATGGTTAGAGATGTTTAGAGAGGAATGAGGAAAACTGAACGCTGTCTGAAGGATTAAACATACTGAGGGTGAAAACGACAACTTTCTGTCAGAAAGCTTTGAAATATAGAATACAGAAACTAATTGTTTTTATTTGTCTTTTTTTAATAAGCTGTCACTAAGTTATATGCTTGCCAAGGTCATTTATTTGTTCTAAAGTACAGTAAAAACTGTAATATTGTGAATTATTATTACAATTTAAAATAACTAGTTCAAGAAACATTTCTTATTATTCATGTAAAATGTAAAAAAAAATTGTGTGCATTACAAAAATATTTTAGGAAAATTTATTTTTTATGTAAACATTTTGAATATATAGACAGACAGACAGACAGACAGACCGATAGATAGATAGATAGATAGATAGATAGATAGATAGATTCGATAGATAGTTCGTTCTGCCTGTGCTCAAGTTAAGACTACTCACTGAGCCACCACTCAGATGACAAAACTAAATCTGACCATATATTAGGACACTCATGACTTATGGATCTGAAATATGGTCATGTCTGCTGTAGATCTAAGTGATAAGTATGCCCTAACTTGATGGATTATTATTAAAATATGTAGAGCAAGAGACTAAAAGAGACTTCTCTACTGATGTAGCAAGTAACTGGGGAATATCAACAGGGAAATCCAATCTGTTTTCTCTTACGGAGGTTCGTTTTTTCAAGAAAAGACCAGCAAAAATGCAAGGAGATGGTGGCAATCTGTGTGAAACAGAAGAAAGGCTCTCCTAATCTCTGCCCTCTTGACCTCTCTCGTGTAGCAGTGGAAAGTGTGATTCATTCTATTGAACTGGTACATCATGAAATTGTAAATGAAAAACTCCCTCAAGTCCCTCCATTCCATTCTAGGTCTTCTTTGGCACAGTTTTTTTGTTTGACAAGCCCATTTGACATATAGGCACATTTTTTGGAACCACATGTGTGTCCTCTTTGCTTTAAGATTCTCTTGAAATGGCTTGATTTGCTCTGTTGCACTGGGATATGCCTTTGCATTCTCAATGCACTTTTGATTTCAGAGGGTTTTCTCCAAGCATTAGGAATGTTAGGTATTTGAATCTAATTTAAAGTTAGCTAACTGATCAGGGACTTGGAAAATGAATGTGACAGGTACTTGGCAAAAGTCTTTCAAGGCCCTGTACCTAGTCTCCGGAGTTGTCAGGATATGATTTCTTAGACAGTAATTGCCAACTCATCCACATTTGTTCCAAAAATGAGAAGTGAGCATGAGTTATTACCCCTTTTAAAAATCCAGACGATCCGCTCATCCACAATGCCTGACTGCTTAGATGATAAAACACACATTTTAAAATGTTTGGATTATGATTAGAATGATTATGAACATTCCATGCAGCATTTAACGTGAAGACATTTTTTGGACACTTAAAGGAGTAGTTCATTTTCAAATTAAAATTTCTTGATAATTTACTCACCCCTATGTCATCCAAGATGTTCATGTCTTTCTTCCTTCAGTCGAAAAGAAATGAGATGGAGTTTTTCACCATACCCTATACCTTTCTGAACCGGAGTACACAGACGAAGAGCTAACCGCGCGTGATCTTTCCAATGGGATTACATAATACGTGAAGACGTGCATGCGCAAGACAAGCATTTGTGGTTAAAAAGTATATACATGTTTATTGTTTTAAGAAAATGACCAATGGTTTGGCTAGATAAGACCCTTATTCCTCGGCTGGGATTGTGTAGAGCCTTTTGAAGCTGCACTGAAACTGCAATTTGGACCTTCAACCGTTTGGTAACTGTTGAAGTCCACTAGCCTATATGGACAAAAATCCTGGGATGTTTTCCTCAAAAACCTTAATTTCTTTTCGACTGAAGAAAGAAAGTCATGAACATCTTGGATGACATGGGGATGAGTTCATTTTCAGGAAATTGTAATTTGAAAGTGAACTACTCCTTTAAAAATATCTTAATATTATTGCATTAAATACAAAATGTAATTATTAAAGCAATTATTATTATTGTTGTTGTTGTTGTTGTTTTTGTTGTTGAACCAAATGTAGTCCGATTTATCTATAAATAGAAAGTTCAAAAGAAAAAAATATTTGAAATATAAATCTTTTGTAACATTATAAATGTCTTTACAGTTTATTATTATTATTATTTAGCCTAATGTTGTCAGATTGATTATCTATAATATACAATAATATTTTTAACTTTCAAAAATATATTATTTTTAATATTTTAAACTGTGCAGAAATTTGAACAATATATCTGTTTTGTTTATAATTTTATAATCTCATCTAACAAACTTTTCTTTATGATTTTTTAAAAAAGTTTTTGTTTTAATGCTTCTTGTACATGACACATGGTTTGACACATGAGAGCAAAAACTGATTAAAACATGTAAGGAACATAAGTTCCTCTTCAGGAACTCGAGCTGCGTCGAAAACGCTAGGGGAACGCCTTCTGCGACCCACGCTCTGAATCACATGTGAAATCAGTCCAATAGCTGAACGGGACGTCAAGGCGGATGACGTCATGACCAGGAAGCTATAAAAGCACGTGCGGCGGAGCCAGCGTCAGCTTTCTGTCATTCAGCGAAGCGCTCTGTGTGTGTCAGTCATATTTATTGTTGTCTGTCTATTGTGAGAAAGTCTAATAAGCAGCTATGTCTAAGACAAAGCATGCAAAGGGCGAGTGCAAGCCACGTTATAGGTTGTGTGTTCCTCCCTGCCCAAAGAAAACGTTA
>NW_015657606.1:90816-98438 GCF_001515625.1 Sinocyclocheilus rhinocerous | reverse complement strand
GGAGTAAATGACGACTGCTATGTTCATTATTACATCCAACAACAGAACACCTCAATCGCTTAGGAGTCATTCTTGTCTACATCTGCTCCGGCGGTGAAACAATGGCGGACTGATGACAGCTCACTCAGGGCGGGTCTAAGGTAAGACACCAGTCCAGTCTGTGCTGAAACGCTACTGTCTATCAAACTATCGTGGGAGGGGCCTGCTTTTGTGACGTCACACAGACAGGCATCTGAGATCGGCTCGATTTGAGAAAGGGGAAAACATTTAACCAGATAAAAAAAAACACTGGGTGGATTTGTATCATTATAGGGTGGTTGTACACACTGCCAACACACATTTCAGTTCAAACAACTTGTAAAAGTGCATGTAGCATCCTATGACCCCTTTAAAAGATATGGAAATAAACAACTGTTTATATGTTTAGCACTGCGATTAGCGATTATATAAACATACTCTTCCAAAGACGTTTAGAAGCCCATTTATAGAATATGTGAAGCAGATCTCTCAGCCTTCCTCTAAAATGCTCAAACCCCTGCCGGATTAACGTCTTTTTAAAGCTAAAGCTGACTCATACACTTTATATTATGAGTGCTACAAAAAGATCTACATACCGAGAGCCGCTTGCAAATCACACAGCTGAGGAGCAACTGACAAACATAAGCTCCCAGCTTTCCACTTGGAGGGTTTAGCTTTTACTTTTGATAAGATGGAGTGCAGTTGTCCTGAAGAGATCTCTTCACGTTCACTGATTCCACTCTGCCACATTTGATGAAAGCAGCATCAATTCAAAAAAATTATTTCTTCAAATGAAGTTCTGCAGCATAAAAATGGAATTAATTAAATCAATGTTTATTTCCTTCTTACCTGAAGCCGCTGCTACAGTATGAAAGGATTCTAAATGATGTTAAATGGTGGTTTTCAGAAGCGAGCTAAAATGTTCTATGAAAGCTCTTTGATTTGGTTACTCCGCATTTGCTTTTGTGTGAAGTGGAGTGCTTCGTAAGATCATGCGGTGCCGCGTTTTGTCTCCACACCAAAAACTAAAAACGGGGAATGAAATCAGAGCTCTTCAGAGCTCATCACATTTGCAGTGGCCTTGATATCCTCACTCGTCCTGCTTCGTCTCTTTGTTTCGGCTCAACATATTGTCTCCTTTCTGACCTCAGCAGGAGATGAAATGAATGATGATGATCATAATGGCATCATTACCGCCTTATGCTCCCTTCAACGACCGATGTTCTGCCCCAAAATCTGATAAAAATTCACCCCACTGAGTGTCAAACACCTTTTGTATGGGTTATTTCACAACAGAAGAGGATTACAAAACTATAACCTAAGAGCCAACAGAGCCTATTTGGATGATAGATCAGAGTTATTATTATGGTCTGGAGATGATTACCTGGAAACTAATCCCTGGAAGGGGCTATAAACAAACCACGTTGATAGTCATGTCTGATAGCTGCTGTTCTGAGCCCAGTTTTGTGGCTTCTTGTGACATGATAGATGTTATGTCAGGTTGGAAGATGCTGGTCCAAGGTCAGGTAAAACAACAGGGTGTTACTGGTATTATCAGATGCTGACAGAGCCAACAATTCACTTCATTAAGGGAAGACCATTTTGAACTCATCTTGCCCAATGAAATCTTATTTTTAATTGCAATGTGGAGCAGACATAAGAGAAATCATAATTGTAACCTCAGGCATTCAGAACGTGACTTCTGTGTACACTTATCAATGCACACTGGGTCCTAAAGCTGTTTAGAAATTTTTAGATCTTGCAGAGAGCAGTGAAGGTCCAAAATAATCAAAAAAACAGCACACACAAAGAAAAACACACCAACACATTGTAAATTATTAATAGTTTGGATGTGGCAAAAACCAAAGTTAAAGATGCACTCAGTCATTTTTTCCTCACTTAAAAGGACCAAAAAACATGTTTTTTTTAACATTTAAAATGAAATAAAACACCAGTAAGTAAGGTTGGAGTGGATTGCCCCTCATGGACACCACCATTTTTAATAAATCACATGACCAGCTGGCAGTTGTGTCCTATAATTTGACCAAGGTACTACAATAGTACTACAACTAATATTAAATATAATAACAATAATATGCTTTTCCAGTTCTCACCGTGCTTTATAAAGTAAATCTAAACAAAACAAAAACGTCCTGGCATGAAGAACAAATTAAGTAATAGCTTACCGAGTGCAGCAATAAACAAACAGCAACTAAAAGAGTTCACAAATAGGTTTCGTAAAAAAATAAAATAAAATTTGGCCTTTTATTATTGTTTATTATAGGCTGGCAACAGCTAGAGCCGTTGAGACAGAGAGAGTTGCATCATCTCCATTCACTCCAATGGACCAGTTTTCTACAGCAATGGCAGATCATGGAGCGGCTCTATAATGTAACTTGCTGATGACGTAAAAGGGTGCACAGGGATATGCAAATACATAATGCTGACAGGCAGGTAGGACAGCCTATCACAATCCTTGGACCGAGGAATATGATTGGACGAACATTTTATGGTCCTACTCCTTCCACAGATGATATAAATACATTTAGACCACTTAATTTAGTTATTGCTATCAGAATATGAAGAGACTTTCAACCAACATAACAAAACATGTTTTTGAACCAAATCACCAACCCTGCCTTTAATTTCTAAAAATTATTATTTATTTTTTTTATGTAGTTTCAGTTCATTTGAACAACTTACCCCATTTGCTGAGCCAGAAGGGGACATGTTGGAATACCCAAACAAACAATGTTTTGAATAATGCCTTTCATTTCAGCCTGTTCCTCATACAAAATTACTTCAGAAGCCTTAGAAATACAATGCAGCGTTGTTTGGACCACTGTTATTGCACTGTGCCTTTGAGTCTTTTTTGAAGTTTGAAAGCTCTGGTCATTGCATGGAAGAGTTTGTCCGGTACATTATTCAAAATAAAAAAGAACACAAAGAAAGTCATACAAGTTGAGTAAATGATGACAGAATATTCATATTTAGATGAACTGTTCCTTTAACACACACACACATGATTAAATGTCTACAGTTCTACTGAGGAAACAATGATGACTGGAAAATATTTCGGGAAGCATGTCTCAAGACACGTAAACAGTCCAGAACTAATAGCACGCTGTCTTATCAGCTGTGAAGATTCTCTATAGCTCTGACAATCTATCAAGCTAGCAAGTTTTAAGGTCTTTCTCACATCCTCAGGTGAATGGCTGTCTTTTACAAAGCCACCCGCAGTGAGAAGTTCTCTCATACAGTTAATTAACTCTCTGAGGGGGAGACAGGTGAAGGGACTACTGGATACGATTCTTTCCAGCTCCACTCATGACCTGGAATATAACAACGGCTCAAAGTGAGTACGATGGCTATGGTCTCTTATCTCCACAGGTATGTTCTTCAAAACAGCACACAGACCGTCATTATTGGCTAAGAGGCTGTCTTCATCATCATGTGATGAGTTTCAATGAGAGGCGACACTGCTGGAAATTTATAGTACAGGCCAGTGGTAAAAGGTAATGCGAAAGGACAGATAAAATGAGCAAGAGAGGGGGATGGAGCGATGGATGATGGGCTGGCTAGGACAAAAGAGACAAATGGGAATCTGTGAGGACGGCAATAAATCAACACAGCACCTCAATCGCAAATAAATCGGAAAAGTAAAGGCAGCACAGTCGACACACGGCAGGGGAAAGATCAGAGAAGACCTTCCTGTTTCAGACACTCCCAAGAATCTCATGAATAAACTGCTGGCTATTAATTCATTTAAATATGCAGCTTTGTAATTCTAATCATTACTATGCAAATGACGCAGATGAGTGCGAACGGCAAATCACATGAATGGCGAAAAGAATGAGGCCGGGAAGAGCAAACAAAACACCGGAGAAGAGAAACCATCTTGTCTGCTCTGTTTGGAATGAACATTCCCCTCCGTTCCCAACTATCTGATGTCCTTATATGCTCAGTCAGGTCTCAAGGAAACAGTGTCATTGTATCAGGAAACTGAATTAAATTTAAACTCCATGGAGGGGGCTGATAAGAACGTGATGTGTCACCGTGATTACACTTCCCCTTATCTATATTTGCCAACAGACTTATTTAGTTTCAGGAATGAGCGGCACCTCATAGACACCTAATGTCCTGAAGAAGACACAGACACAACTGTATTTCCCTCCGTTTACGGCGGCGGGTGCGGGAGCTGAATTTTAAATGCCGTAAGATGGATGTCCTGTTATAGCAGGATTAGACTGCACACTCCTTGTTTTATTGCAGCCTCTTCTTTTTGTAATATCCGTGTAATGGCTTTTTCAAACTGCAGGTTGCTATCAGAATATGAAGAGACTTTCAACCAACATAACAAAACATGTTTTTGAACCAAATCACCAACCCTGCCTTTAATTTCTAAAAATTATTATTTATTTTTTTTATGTAGTTTCAGTTCATTTGAACAACTTACCCCATTTGCTGAGCCAGAAGGGGACATGTTGGAATACCCAAACAAACAATGTTTTGAATAATGCCTTTCATTTCAGCCTGTTCCTCATACAAAATTACTTCAGAAGCCTTAGAAATACAATGCAGCGTTGTTTGGACCACTGTTATTGCACTGTGCCTTTGAGTCTTTTTTGAAGTTTGAAAGCTCTGGTCATTGCATGGAAGAGTTTGTCCGGTACATTATTCAAAATAAAAAAGAACACAAAGAAAGTCATACAAGTTGAGTAAATGATGACAGAATATTCATATTTAGATGAACTGTTCCTTTAACACACACACACATGATTAAATGTCTACAGTTCTACTGAGGAAACAATGATGACTGGAAAATATTTCGGGAAGCATGTCTCAAGACACGTAAACAGTCCAGAACTAATAGCACGCTGTCTTATCAGCTGTGAAGATTCTCTATAGCTCTGACAATCTATCAAGCTAGCAAGTTTTAAGGTCTTTCTCACATCCTCAGGTGAATGGCTGTCTTTTACAAAGCCACCCGCAGTGAGAAGTTCTCTCATACAGTTAATTAACTCTCTGAGGGGGAGACAGGTGAAGGGACTACTGGATACGATTCTTTCCAGCTCCACTCATGACCTGGAATATAACAACGGCTCAAAGTGAGTACGATGGCTATGGTCTCTTATCTCCACAGGTATGTTCTTCAAAACAGCACACAGACCGTCATTATTGGCTAAGAGGCTGTCTTCATCATCATGTGATGAGTTTCAATGAGAGGCGACACTGCTGGAAATTTATAGTACAGGCCAGTGGTAAAAGGTAATGCGAAAGGACAGATAAAATGAGCAAGAGAGGGGGATGGAGCGATGGATGATGGGCTGGCTAGGACAAAAGAGACAAATGGGAATCTGTGAGGACGGCAATAAATCAACACAGCACCTCAATCGCAAATAAATCGGAAAAGTAAAGGCAGCACAGTCGACACACGGCAGGGGAAAGATCAGAGAAGACCTTCCTGTTTCAGACACTCCCAAGAATCTCATGAATAAACTGCTGGCTATTAATTCATTTAAATATGCAGCTTTGTAATTCTAATCATTACTATGCAAATGACGCAGATGAGTGCGAACGGCAAATCACATGAATGGCGAAAAGAATGAGGCCGGGAAGAGCAAACAAAACACCGGAGAAGAGAAACCATCTTGTCTGCTCTGTTTGGAATGAACATTCCCCTCCGTTCCCAACTATCTGATGTCCTTATATGCTCAGTCAGGTCTCAAGGAAACAGTGTCATTGTATCAGGAAACTGAATTAAATTTAAACTCCATGGAGGGGGCTGATAAGAACGTGATGTGTCACCGTGATTACACTTCCCCTTATCTATATTTGCCAACAGACTTATTTAGTTTCAGGAATGAGCGGCACCTCATAGACACCTAATGTCCTGAAGAAGACACAGACACAACTGTATTTCCCTCCGTTTACGGCGGCGGGTGCGGGAGCTGAATTTTAAATGCCGTAAGATGGATGTCCTGTTATAGCAGGATTAGACTGCACACTCCTTGTTTTATTGCAGCCTCTTCTTTTTGTAATATCCGTGTAATGGCTTTTTCAAACTGCAGGGCCCCGATTTCAGCCATCACTATTTTCTCATCTCGATTTGGTTCGGCTCCTGCAGCTCAGCTCCTTCTTTCCATTCAATTCCATCCAATCTCAGCGTAAGAAAATTCCTGCTTGGTGCCGGTGAGACTTTAGGCACAGACAACGTTGTTTATTGTCTGTGTTCATTTAAAATGTAAAACATACGCATAGCCTTCTTACAGGATATTAAAATACTGAGAAGGTACTCACAAAATTGAATGCAGTTGTGTTTTAATGCATGGTTTCAGAGCATTATGGGGTCTGTTTTCACATTGATGCATATGAAGCAAAACGACACAATGACATCTACTACATATGAATGCCTAGAGAGTCATTTTAGTTGCTCTTTTGTAGCTTAAGAAACTTAATAGCAACATTCTGCAACCATCCAAACCCTCTAACAACCATATAGCGACCACCTAGCAACTGGCAGCCTCTTCCACACACAACAGTAGCTGTATAGCAACAAACCCCGCTGGAAAAAAAAAATCTTAAAACCAGCAAAAACTAAGTGGCTGGTCTTAGCTGGTTTTAGCTGGTAAGCCAAATAAGTGGTCAAAACCCATCTAAAACCAGCCTGCATGACCAGCTAAAACCAGCCAACCAGTCTAGGTCATCTATCTATCTATCTATCCATCCATCCATCCATCCATCCAGACTTTCAAACTATTACTTTAAGTATCTACTTTGCATCAGACATGCATTATGTTGCATCAGACAAACATATATTGTTGACATTAAAGGAAAATTTGAATAAAAAATGTAAATACTTTAATAATTTACTTTAATCTCATTCCAAACCAATATTGGTGTTATTTTTTTAAGTGGAGTAGCATAAAAGCGATTTTGAAGAATCTTCTTGCAGCTCCCTTCCATACAACAACAGTACTTAGTGACTATATCTGTCAAGCTTTAAAAAAAGCAGTATAAAACTAGCCAGTATAACTTGTGCAATATATATTCTAAAGTCATACAACAGCTTTGTATGATGAATCTAATTTGGATGTCAATCAAACCTGAAGCAATATGTCTAAGGGCACCATATCTCATTTTTAGATTGTTCGATCCACATATAGCTATTGAATGAGAGGACTCTGAAAATATAGAAACCCATTTATATGAACTATTTATTATGAATTATTCCTTTTGTGTAGATAGTATAACCCATATAATTTGGTCTTGGGGAATGTGGATGATAACAGTCTGAGCTAATAACAAAAAATTTTGACTGCAGAGTTTGGTATCTTGTCAAATTTGAGCAGAGTTTATGAAATAGTTGAGGTCACAGTGGATACTGTGAGATTACCGAGTACCTTTTTCTCAGGAGAAAATCTGATAAGCAGGAGACCCAAGTAAAAAAATCTCCAATGGCTCTCCATGTAATCTCATTTCTGTCTAGGAGAAACAATTGATATTTTAAAGAGATCTAACTTGTGATTGTTCTCGAGTGTGTGTGTGTGTGTGTGTGTGTGTGTGCGTGTGCGTGCGTGCGTGTGTGTGTGTGTGTGTGTGTG
>NW_015657606.1:59831-90764 GCF_001515625.1 Sinocyclocheilus rhinocerous | reverse complement strand
TGTGTGTGTGCGCGCGTGTGTGTGTGTGTGTGTGTGTGTGCGTGTGCGTGCGTGCGTGCGTGTGTGTGTGTGTGTGTGTGTGTGAAGGAGAGTGAATGATGGAGGTGATACTATATGTTCTGCCACGCTGTGTAAGAAGCTTAGAGCCTTTACCGGCTGAGATTTTTTTTAATTTCAAGAGCTTACTGACCCAATGAGGTCACAGTGTTGACAGGACTCAGGTTGTGACTCATTAAACACTGTCTTTCTTACCCACTGACATAGGCTTCAACAAAATCCCTGCCATTTTATTGACAATAACCCACAGTCCATTGTAGTTTAAAGGGATAACTCACCTAAAAATGGTACTTCAAATGATACTTCATTTGGAATTTTCCTGCATTGATTACAAAATATCAACCCAAGTTATATCTGCAAACATATTATGCTAGAACTTTTCTCAGAACTTACACTGTTAAAAATTAAGTTTCCAATTTTTTTTCCAGCGATGCCATCCATAAAAATGCAAAAAAAATAAAATAAATGAAGGTGAGTAAATAATGACATAATTTTTAAAGCGTTCCTAAAGTGTAGTGGAACAAAACAAACCTCAGTGCTTCTACAGCATTCATCCATATTCCACAGACTGATCTCTGGTCTCAGACAAAATTTGTCCCATCTCCAGTCACACAACACAGGCTTCAGATCTCAGAGGTGACACAACATGAATCACACAAACCCCATGTGTACACGGCTCTGTAGATTCACACAGCTCTTGTGTACATCAGCCAAGCATTACACACACACCTACAAATATCCCAGAGATGAAAGGAGGGAAGGAAGCGGCCTGACAAATGAGAGAAAGAGAAAGGATAAATGAAAGCTGCTATGCTTTCAACCTGTGCAAAGCTACTAAAAATGATTTGGATGGTTAAAAAAAACCTAGTTCCCCATCTTGGATAAATACAACATGTTCCATGAGTGGCCTTCAGATAACTGGGACTCTTTCATGTGTGTTTACAGTAGATGCTACAAATTTAGCCCTGCCAGACAGACACTACAACTTCATGAGGAGAGACTCAACGTGAGTGCTGAGGTCACTCGGGACTTGAAAGCTCACACAAAGTCATTTATTGAAGTCCCCTGTGGTTTAGAATAAATAAAAAAGCATTGCAGCATTGAAGAGTAACTAACTTTGGTGACGCAATGCTGCATAGACTGCGTAGTCGTCTGCTGTGGAGCTTGCATCACAAGAGGGGCTTCGCAAAAAGGCCATAAAGGCACCTATCTGAATCTTAAAAGGTCAAATGTTGCAATGTCTGATTCATTAGCTTGAATGATTTGTCCAAAACAGTCCTTGCCTTTAGACGGAGCATAAGAATGTCTAATTCATTTTAGAGAGAGTCAGTTTTTGTTTTTTTTATCTCTTATGGTCACCAAGGTTGCAATGTTGTGATCAAAATTACAGTAAAACATTTGGAAATATTGTGTGAAATATTACATTTTTGCATTATTAAAAAAAAAAAAACTGTTTTATATTTTAAAATGAAATGTATTCTGATGTCTGAATTTTCACCATCATTACTACAGTCTTCAGTGTCACATGATCATTCAGAAATAATTCTAATATGCTTTGCTGCTAAGTTATTACCAATGATTAGGGATGCACCGATACCACTTTTTCCAGTACTCGCCCGATACCGATACTTTTATTTTTGGTACTTGCCGATACCGATGCCGATACCTATATTTTTTTTCACACCAAAAATAAAAAGACATGTTTCGCACCAATTCAGCATATTAGAATATTACGTTACAGTTACTTTTAAGTAATTAATATTCAAGTGAAATGAATGAATTATTATAGATTATCTATATTATCTATATTATAAGATACTTATTCCAAAATCATATATCCTAGTCTTCAGTGTCACATGATCATTCAGAAATAATTCTAATATGCTTTGCTGCTAAGTTATTACCAATGATCATTGGTACTTAATTATTAATAATGATTCTTAATATTATCTATGTTGGAAACAGTCTTGCCTAATATTTTTGTAGAAACTTTTGATGAGTTTAATGTGTCCTTGCTGAATAAAGTTTATTTACTTTACTTTAGTTTATATATATATACAGACAGACACACACACACACACACACACATATGCACACACACACATGAATATGAACCATCTAAACTGCTTTTAGTGCAAAAAAAAAAAATCTTTCAGAACAGTTTCATACTTTTGATCATCAAGCTGTATTTTAAGAAAAAGCAAACATACTCAAAAAGCTAACACCTTAAAAAAAAATGGAATACTGCCCAATATTTTGCCATGCTATATACCAATATGAAAACAAGAAATGATATGCTATTATCTGTAGTAGTATTTGCAGTTTATGAAGCAAATACAATGCATCAAAAAACTAGTGGATTCATTAATCATTGCAAACTGTTCAACACTTACTGTAAAGTATCATCAATAGCATCTGAAACATCAAAAGAATTATGCATACAGCGGCAGAAAGAACGGCTGCATTGCATGTGACCAAGTCATTTTAATAGGCATGTGGGCTAGCAAATCTCCAGAATTTTATTCAGTTCATATGAAGCATTTATTGATTTCATGCCTAGTGCCTGTGTTATTTTCTCTGCTGTATGTGATTTATGCAACTGCTGAAATGTGATCAGAAGAGCTCTCGGGAAGCCCTTCATAATAAGAGGCGTCCCAGGTTGTTCCTCACCACAGTGAAGGATCATCTCCGGCCCTCTTCACACACAACGTCCTCGGAACAATCCACACTCTTGGGTATTAATCAGCCACACCTCTACTAGCGACAGCACAATCTCAAATACCTCCACCGTCCACTCATCACAATGAAAAGAAGGGGAAAAAGAAAGAACAAAGAGAGAGAAAGAGGACAGTCAATTCCACACTCTGTGTGGGATCTTACTCAAAATTCAATGTAGACTTACAGTTATACATGAATGAATAATATAACTGAAGATTAAAGTGGTATTGTCTATCTGTCTATCTGTCTGTCTGTCTGTCTGTCTATCTATCTATCTATCTATAAAGTGCTGTCTATCTATATTTATGTGTCTATTAAAAATATCTAATTTAGTCAAACACTTGAAATAAGCAAGAGTTTGATAATTGATCTCCGTATTAATTTCCCCTATGTTTGAGTAATGGACCGTATGACATTTTAATGTTTTAATGAAGTCTCGTACATGAATCACCACCATTACAGGCTGCCCTTCCTTGACAAATATAGGTCACTAATTAAATTTTATCCCTTTAGTTCAGAGCAAATGAAAACGCTCTTTTAATGGAGCCCATTATTTTACTGCAAGATATGCTGATATGCATGACCATATCATTTTTTTTTCAACCTTTGTTTCATTTGAAAATGGATTCATATGATGATGGGTTTGATTGCACGTTAAAGGGCAGCTCTTTAGTAAGAAGAGCCCAGAGACAATGAGAAGCACATTTCATTGTCTTCCTCTCAAAAGTAATAATCTAGACATGATACTATTCACAAGAGATTTGACAGCCATTCAGAATGACACCCTGCCATTATGTTACCCACAGTTCCTTATGTTTTGTTGCCCCAGAATACAATATAGAGCTATTAAAAATTATGGAGCAATATGTCTGCCTGCATTTGAATTGTTGGGTTAATCTCGTGACAGCCTTCTTTGCAAGAAAAAGCAATGTAATTTAAAGACAATTTGCATTTATTACTTAAATGAAGACAGGAAAGCAAACAAACAAATGCTTACTTAGAGGCAATATACATTCTCAAAGCCAGATGTGAAGCACGTCTATTAGACATCAAATAAAACATATACAATAATTCCCACAATCCCCCAGTTTTCCTCCAGAATTTCCATGTTAATTAGAGGAATGTGAGTCATCTCCTTTCCTCAACATGTTATTCTGAATTTCTCTCTTTCCCTCTCTCTTCCCCTCCAGCCTTCAGCATAATGTGTTGGTGTTTCACACACACAAGCGTTTGGCACACACTCATTTTCTGTCTGTATGTTATCTCTTAATTGCTTTTACTTTCTCACAACGTGTGCGTGTGCGTGCGTGCGCGTGCGTGCGTGTGTGTGTGTGTGTGCACTCTTGGAAACATTTGCTTTCTTCATGTCAGGAAGGCTGGTATCTCCATCCGCCACCCTTTTCTGTCTTTTAAATGTATCATCAACTTTAATTATTCCTCCTGATTTTTCTCCCTCAACTGTAGCATATTATTGACTTATGAAATCCACTACAGGAAAGTACTATTGGATTTTAACTAACATGAATGAGCAGAAATAAAACACATAGATGGTGTAATTAAAGTAATTTAGTATAGTCAGTTTTTTATTTAAACTTTCAAGTTGATTGGAGGTTTTTAACTTTATGCGGAAGCTCAAAACTGTGTCAAGCTTTGAAACTTGACTCTTAAATACTGATTTGCTGTTGTTATGTGGAAACCATTTATGTTTTCTGAGAGACATTTGATGCACGACCCTGTACTCAGTGACTATGGGCCACATATGAAAGGGGTCCTTATCTCATTGTGCTTTATTATATACACTTGCCTGCTTCAGGGGACAGAGGAATTTCTACTGTATAGTTATGAATTTGCACATTTCACCAAAGCGTTCTTGAGGTCATTCTGCTCCATTTGATATGGGTCAGGAACTGATGGAGTTCTTGCATGAGAATCTCTCTGATTATTGTGACACTGCCATTGAGATTTTCAAAGGTTCAAACGTTTGCATGAGAGTAGGAAGGAGGGCACGAGGAGGGGTAAAAAGAGAAGCCCCAAGCTTTGGGCCCTCTATATCACAGACCAGTCAAACAGTCAAACTCTTATCATCCTTGCCGCCTTTGAGGTGTGTGTGTGTGTGTGTGTGTGTGTGTGTGTGAAGGTCATCTTTGAAAGCTTGCCAGGTACTTCACAACAGTTTAACCCAAGGTTCACCAGCACAACAGCTTCAAACTGAAGGTAAGGCCTGAAAAATCCCATCAGAGAGGAGCAAAAAATAAGTCTTCCTCTATGATTCATGCTTAAAGTGTCTGACAAATCTGACAATCCAAGTCTTCCTGGATTGTGCGCCATTCAGATCTCAGTGGAAAATGTCTTTTAAATTATGATTCAATTCCTGAACTTGAAGTGAAACTGAATCGAGATAGCAAAAAGGATTGCAATTTGAATATACAGAAGTATGATTAAAATGGAATGAAATTCAAATAAATTCAATTACCACATTACAATTATTTCTGAATGATCATGTGACACTGAAGACTGTAGTAATGATGCTGAAAATTCAGCTTTGCATCACGGGAATAAGTTACAATTTTAAAATATATTAATATAGAAAACAGTCATTTTAAATTGTAATATTATTTCACAATATTACTGTTTTTACTGTATGTGAAATAATCTTACTCACCCCTAACTTATACAGTATATTTTAAATAGAGTAAAATTAATTAAATATGTTTTAAATAATGAAAAGACTGAATTTTGCTTAACCCTTCAATCTTCTGCTCTTTTTACTGCATTTTACTGCTCTTTGTTGATCTTTATACACACAAGATCAGTGTATGTGTATGCTAGTGCGTATTTATCCAACTTCTCGTTTGTGCAAAGACGTCTTCCCTACAGTGACCACTATGGCCACTATATGCACACTTTCTCCCTATTGGCACCAGACTGTACCACAGCTGGATGTGTCTGTCTATTTATATGGCGCCACAACTCATTATCCCAGATTCGTGGACTGCCCAAATACAATTATGTTCTTTCATATTTGGGCGAAACTAAATTTTACATTCTGCTGTGCCAGATTCTGCACTAATTCTAATAAAAGCACTAGTTTGTTTAATGGACCACATACTAAATTCAATCAGAGTGTATGTTGGCAGACTAGAATCCTACAGCTGGAGCTTTACTTCTGGTAATTTTTGGGCAGCTTATTTTAACCAAGAACCAATGCGTTAAGCAACCAACTCCAGTTTGTTTGAGGATGAAGCTAATTTTTACCTAATATTCTTCCAGGTTTTATAATGTATTAAGGATATGTGGTATTACATCATTCATATTTCACCTTATTGAAATCTAAATGCATTCAGTGTGTTAGAATATGCACATTTACACTTATTCATCAACCATAAAAAAAAGAAAAAAAGAGTAAAGAAAAATGCAGGATAAATCACATACTTTTTTCAACTATGAAGTGTCATGCTGGGAATTCTGGGAGTGTCAATTTACAGTTTTTCTCTGTAAATTATATAATGACTTTTTCTTTTTCACTTCCAAAAACCGTTTGGAAGTATTTTACTGTAAAATTACATTAAATGTAATTACATTTATTCACCGTATATAGTATGGAAACTTACTGTTAACCAGTTAACAGGTTTTTACTGTAGCATTTTTACAGTCTTTTACTGTTAAAATCACAATCATTTTTTACAGTGTAGGACTTTAGATTGTTATGGATATAGAAAATATAACCACATTGAACTACCAGGCTCTGTCAAATTCAGCTACTAAGTCTGTGGATAGATGGTCAGATCTCCATAATTGGTCAAATTAATATTTTAGAGATGAAAATGCTAACACAATTACCTTGGAACTGAAACCGGTGGAGCACATGATAATGAGCGACACCTGTGCCACACACCGGTCTCGAGTCCCAAGAAGTAGCTCCAGAAGGATAAAAGGAGGAGTGACAATAGTGGAAGACAGTATTATTGTACATCCCGTTTAAAATTTATAATGTTTCAATTTTCAATTTCCCCTCCTAAATGGCTAGAAATAGAAGACTCATTTCTGAAATCAAAGATTCATTTTAATTTTAATCTTTACTCAGCCAATACAGAAACTCTGCAGAATAATTTGAGTGCAGTATCATATAATCCAATAGTATTGAACACGAAAATACAATCTAAATTGAGCCCAATTTGAGGGAATGACAATTTCATACAGTCAAAGGGATTCAGGCTTTCAACTCTGGGCTGAGAAGGGACTGTGGATTTTTTAAGACCTGCAATATACAAAGGAGGTGTTTTAATGTCATTTGTTGATATTTTTCAAAATTCCTATATATATATATTTGGCAAATATCCAAAATATCCTATATATTTGACTTGGCAATCCTGGTGGCTATAGACAATATTAATGTACATTATTAGTTGTGAGAATATCTATACATAATAGAAAAACTCATAGGTCAAAATAATTAAACAGTCTCATTATTTTACCTTGACATGCTCGACTGTATATCCAACAATAAATATCATTAAAAAATGTCCTAATTTGCAATCCATTGTCGTAAAAATTTATTATTTCTAAAATTGTGACACACAATTAGCCATCAGCCACTTTCAGGAGCTCTGCAGGAAGACAAATAAATAATCTCATTCAGTTTTCTCACACTAGTTGTAGTGCTCAACCTCAACCTTCAACAATGATGAAATGATCAAACTATTAAAGAAAATATTATTATTTAATTTATGAGGGAACAAGTTTATCAATATCTACAAACCAGCATAGCCCCTCTATACTGCATGACAGCTTAAATACAACCCTGTACAACCCACTCTGACATAGCTTCTGTAAAACATTTCTTATTACATTCATTATTATTGTTATTTAATTGCACAAAGATTACTAACATTACACATTTAAGTCATGTTTATTGCGAGAAAATTACAATTAAATGACCAAGTTTTTAATCTGTCATGTTCCAACATTTAATAACAGGGCTGCAAAAATGGCAAACCTCAAATAAAATGAATAGAAAATAAAACACAACACATATAATTTTTTGTTTGACCGCCCCGAAGCTGATGATCAGCATTTTCTGAAGGTTAAGCACCTCTCAGTGGCCATTTATTAAAAAAAAATATTCATAAGAGTTTCAGACCCTGTTTTCCTCATGGAAAGTGGCAGTGTGCTGTGTGAGCACTGAGCGGGAAGCTAAATTCTGAGTATTTTATGTTCGTAGTTTGTATGAGTTGTACTGCATATTTGTGATGAAAATGCATTTTGTAGCAAAGCCATAGTCAGCTGTTATTGATCATAAACACTATGTTATGCTAATATGATTTTTATGCATCCAGATGGCCTCAAATATATTACAATAACATCTTCCTCAAAACTGTATGCTCATGAAAGTAGATAATAGAGCAGCCCTCTGTTCTGAAATTAATCATTATTGTGCATTACACTCTGAGCCTAATCAACTGATTCCAAATAAATAGGGGTTTTGGGAATTTCATCTCCAGAGCTCTCTATGCAAGCAAGTGCTTCCCGCCTCCTTCATTTGACTTTACAATGTTGCTCTCTCCTAGGCCAGTAAAATAACATGAATATATCTCCTTTCACCTCAGTTTATCTCTCTCTCTCTCTCTCTCTCTCTCTCTCTCTCACCTGACTGAGAATGCAGTTTTTAAGCCATATGTTGAATAAGAATAAATTTTTTTGAGCCCAGATTGAAGCATAGAAACACTGTAAAAATGTTAGAATTTAACAAAAATTAACAGTAATTTCTCTAAATAAAATACTGTATTTAGAATTTTACTGTGAAATCATCGTAGATTCATTTTGTGACAACAAATTGTTTACAAAAAAAATTATGCCACATTATGATAATAATGTAAAAAAAAATCATCTAAATAATCTAAAAAATATATAAATAATAATCATCATTATGGTAATCGCATGACTAATGTTCCTTGAACCTTATTTACCTCTAAATAATTAACAATACTGAAATTCAAAGTATTTCACTAGTCACAATCCTGGAGCAAGGTCTACCATTCAGGGGTGCATTTTCTAAAAGCAACTATATGATCGCAAGTTCCGTCGTTACCAATAGAGTTCAATGTAACTTGCGGCCATATAGTTAGCTAACGATGCTTTTGGGAAACACACCCCAGAGTTGTTGTTACTATGGAAACGGGAATCTCACACACTCCGATTAAGCACTGCAAATGATGTCCAGGCTCTCAACTTTATCGATTGTGTTCTGTCAGGTTTTTCTATATCTTTATAATGTGAATATTTTGTTTTCAAATATAATAACAACTTGTATTTTTATACTTGAAGCCCAAATACTTAAAAAAGTTTTGTTTAAACAAAAGTGAAAAAAATTATTTTTGAGAAAGCCATACTAACACATTTCTGTTTACATCACACTATTACAGGTAATGTAATTGCATTATGCATTACTGTTATGCAAACACAAATAATCATTGATTCTGCAACACATTAGACTAATTTCCTGACCTTGTTCCGGTTACAGCATACAGCCACTATTAAAATCACACTATACGTTTTTACATTTCATACCCTCAAATACACTGCAACATCTAGACAAAGAACAGATGAGAATCAAGCCAAAAATGAAGAAAACGTAATATGAGGCAACGTGTGGTGAAGGCAAGATAATTTACTTGCGCACAGATTTATCTTTTAGGTCCACACATGCACATGCACACAATCTTTCCCTCACACACACAGGCAAAACTGCCAGAGAAGTGTATAATAGAATCATGAAATTCAAATCACTGACACAAAACACCTTCCTTTGCATAGTCTTTCCATAGTCTCAAAACACATGCACACAGCATAGATGTTATAAATGAAGATTTCTCTGCTAAACAAAATAGTACGGATATAAAAGATAAAATGAATGTGGAATGTCTATGGGTTTAGTGAAGCATGTGGTTTATTAATCTTTCCCTCACACACACAGGCAAAACTGCCAGAGAAGTGTATAATAGAATCATGAAATTCAAATCACTGACACAAAACACCTTCCTTTGCATAGTCTTTCCATAGTCTCAAAACACATGCACACAGCATAGATGTTATAAATGAAGATTTCTCTGCTAAACAAAATAGTACGGATATAAAAGATAAAACGAATGTGGAATGTCTATGGGTTTAGTGAAGCATGTGGTTTATGGAAAGAATCTGTTTTAAAGGAAAGTGTGCTGGAAAAAGATGACACAATGATTTGTAGTTTTCCGATTTTCAGGGCTCTAAAGGTTTTCGGGACCGTACATGAATATTTTGTTCTACTGTATTCCATTCGGACTGGGTTGAATCTATTTTATTTCAATCCAGCGTAGGAGATAAAATAGTGTAGTTTGAGACATTTTGGAGGGTTTTTAATCTGTCAGTGCATGTTCTGTCTTCAGCTTGTCGAATTATCCAGGTACAAAAATAACAGCTTTAAAATGCATACCATGAAAACAGCACTTTAAGATTAAAGCGTATCTTTCCTCTCATCCAAATCAAGGTGATAGATGTGTCATGTTTTGACACTCAAGATATAAATGGGCAGTTATAGAAAATAATATTTTATAAGGGCTCTCTTATTGCCTGCCCCTTACTAAAACTTGTTGTCAGGCAATTTCAGTCCACAGAGAGGTCTTTCATGTCATTTGTTTGATGTAACGTTTAGGAGGGTGAAAGGTATGTTAATGTGACAGCTGTGTGTGTGTGTGTGTGTGAGAGAAAGACAGCACAAGAGAGAAAACCTCATTAGAGCTGTCCACAGCCGTTTGAAAGAGATGGAATGAAATTCATACGGAAATTTCAATATTTTTAATCCTCAAGTAGCAGAGGTGGTCTTTAAGCTGTAACTCACATGAAGAAAAAAACCCTTCACAGTGCAGGACATCACAGAAAGATGCTCACCTCCTTTCTGTCAGATACATTCACAGTCTTACGCACTGCACTTCTGGTTTACTCGTTATGAACTTGCTCGCTGGGTGGCTGGATAATTACTGTGAAAATATATAGGTGATGTGTGCATTTTTTAGTATAGAGACTTTGAGCCTGTTTTAACTAGTCTTGGCTTCAGACGCTTAACTTTGGCATATAGGCCTTATATAGACCCTATATCCTGTTCAAAAGTTTGGGGTTATAAGATGCTCAACAAGTCTGCATTTATTTAAAGGTCCTATATTGTCAAAACTGAAATTTCCTTGCCTTATTAGAAATCAGTGTACCAGCACATGGATTTCGAAACAGACATTTCAAGGTATTAATATAAATATAACTTAATTTTATTACAATTTAAAATAACTATTTTTTAAAAATAAGTAATTGAAATTTTAAATAAATAATTTTAAATAATTTTAAAACTTGAATTTTCAGCATCTTTACTCCAGTCTTCAGTGCCACATGATCCTTCAGTAATCATAATATGCTCAAGAAAATTTCTTATTATTCTCAGTGTTGAAAACAGTTGTGCTGCTTCATATTTTTGTGGAAACTGTGATACTTTTTTCAGGATTTTTGATTACTAGAAAGTTTAAAAGAAAAAAAAATATTCCAAGTAATTTTATGTAACAACAAAAAGTGTATTCAGACTGTGTAGACAGAAGAAAAAAAAATCATATATCTTAAAATTTCCAATTTAGGCTAGGGTAATGTGATACAAAACCTTTGAAATTAATTATGACACAAGAAAACCTTAATGTCAAATAAAAATAAATTAAATGTTAAATGTGTTAAATGTGAACATTTGTGATTAATTTCATTGAATAAATGCAGCAAAATAAATCAATTAATTCAATTAATTAATAATGCATAAAATGCTTACATTTTCTCAGCTGTCAATATTAATAATATAAGTTGCTTTTCTCTATGTAAACATTATAAATAAATAAATATTAATTAATGAAAAATGCACACTATAACTACACTTTACTTACACATACCTACTACTACTAAGATTACATTGAATCTAATAAGAAGCAGAATATCATAGAGAATGAATGGTGGGTTCTTTTGACTTCGACTGTTGAGCAAACACCCAGAACACCCTAGCAACTGCATTGCAACACACCAAAAACCAATCAGAACACATCTGCACTGCTTTGCAACCACAAACAAAACACCCTGTCATTATAGCGATGGATTTAACAAACACTGCTCACATTTTTACATTATTACACAAGATTCGCCAACATATATGTGTATGATGTCAGAAATCATATAGAGCTCATTAAGCAGTACAGTATAGGGAGAGAAAGAGTCTCACGTCTTTCTCGTGACAGATTGAGGCTGGAGGAGCAATGAAATGAAGGAGAGATGAAACTCCACAAGCAGCAGATAAAGTGATAAATGGCTAAATGAACTCTAAATGATGTGTGGGGGAGTGGCTGGACGTTGATAGATGGATTGGTTGAGAGAGTGACTGATGGATGCAGCGATTGGTGGCAAGTGTTGAAGGCGGGCTGCGCATCACACTGGAGCACTTAGCAGTGTCATATTTCAGATTTATATTGGCAGAGATGAATTTGCTCTTCTTTGAGATGAACACAACTGATGTAGGATATTTTATTGCAATCTCTAACAGTGTCAAAATGTGTCATTTCTAGAAATATAGGAGGTTTAAAAATGTTTAGAAATCAGGATAGATGAAGGATAGATATGTTCAAAAGGGTCAATAAGATTTTTTGTTGTTGTTTTGAAAGAAATTGCTTTTGTTCAACAAGGATGCATTAATTGATGATTACTAAAACATGTGATAGGGAAAAAGGAAGGCGAAGAAGAATTTTTGTGACAAAGGTCAGAACTCCTGTTATGATGTATATGTTTTGAGGTGCACTCTTGTCATAAATTAATCTATTACTGTTCCTACATAATTTTTAACAACAAGCACTATTCCTGTTCCGACAGCATTTTTAACAACAAACAGTGGTAAAATATCTATTTAGGAGTCTTAGACCTTTCCAACGATATATAGTTTGTCATGATTAGATTAGGATTTAATTGTAATATATTGAAGTAAACTTAGGTGTCCCGTATACGGGACGGTGACAGTTAAGTGGTTTAAAAAATTTTCCGAATGTTGTTTCTATCTCCAACAATTCCATCACAGAACACTATAAAACAAAATGTCATTGGAAATAACACTGTGAAGGGAATTTTCATGACTTTCAGTAAAAACAAAACAATAACAGCAAAAAAGAACAAATACACAAAAAAGAGAAGAGAAGAGAAGAAACGAAAGAAAAAAAAACAAAAAAGTGTTTTAGGAGAATTTATTTTCTAAAAGTCCACAGACCAAAAGTGCCACATCATAGGTGCACAATGCGATCGCTAAAGGCTTTTAGTTACAGCTTTCTGAGTAATACATCTAAAAGAGAGAGAGAGTAAGTATATGAGTTCCTAATAGTCAAAGAAAAAGAAAGACTTCAAAACAGAGCAGGCACAAGTGTATTGTTTTTAGTTGAAGTTCTAGGTATGTGTTTTTTTTTAGTCTCGCACAGTATTAATCCTGGCATTGTTATAGGAGTTTGTGTGTGTGTCTTCATAGGTCTGTTGAGGCTGAAAGGCGATTGCATTGGGGGGATTATTACAGGCTTTATCAGCAGGATAAAGAGTTCAAAAGAGCAGGCTGTCCTTAGTGCTGCTTGCTCTAATCTCATATGCATATCAGCTACAGCATTAACACAACTCCTCGGCATTCTAATAGTGTCTTTGAATAAGACCGTGATCTTCTCTGTTCCATAATGGTGCAATATTTCACAACAGATGACCAAGCAAGAGATTGTGAAGCACCCAAGACTGTAAAATACATCATGACATTTAAATAAGACAGGCGGTTCTTTGAAATTAGTAATCACAGCACATTGAACTAATGAAAAGTCCCTAGGGCTTCTCAGAAAAAGAGTGAAATAAGGGAGACTTTTTAGTTTTTGAGTTGCCTTGGAACTAAAACACCATTCAACAGAAAATATAGACTATAGTTATTTGATTCATAACTAAAGTATGGTATTCCATATTTCTCTTTATGGCTACCATGAATGCTCCATTGTCCGGTTTAAAGAATAGAGGAAATATTGAATGGCCCAGTCACTGCTGCTTTGAGCTCTGTGAAACTCTGACCAGGCCCGTAACCAGCTATGAGGTGGTAAATTTGTCATGTTCAAAAATAAAATTTGTTCTTTGAATGACTAATTTGCTGTATAAGCGTTTTTGGACTTGTCTTTTCCACTTAATTTAACACTTTATAAAGTTAATAAAGTAGGAAGTTGCAGTTTAGAGTCAGCGATATCTTTATCTTATCTTATTTGCAAAAGATTGGAAATAATTTTGGTTTATTTTATTTATTTTTTGTTTTTTTGTTTGTTTTAGTATCAATATCTGGCAACACTGCATCGCCGGCACTTAAACTGAAAGCAATCAAAAAAGCCCATGGACAGGTTTTTGCTGACAGGATACGGCATTCGGTAAGGGTAACGCAAAAATTATCATGATATTATCTGTCATAAACGTTATCAACGCTGTCAAAAACAGTAGCATTTAACACTAGTACACACAGATCTGTAGAACAAGTAGGTTACAGAATGAAATGAAACACGCAAAAACTATCCATGAATAAGTGGCCATGACTCTGACCACAAGCTGGGACTCTATGAGCGGCCAGCGGTAATACCTGCATTAAGACCAATCACCATCCAATCAGCTGCTCATTCAGCTGGACTCACTCACCATGTTCTATTATCTCAGTTAAACACAGATTTCTTCCCTGCTAACCCTGAAAGAACAAAAATGACTTTAAATTGCTTTAAAATTACAGTTCTATACAGTTCTACAGAAACTGGACCCAAACATTTACTGATCATACTCACCTAAAAGAAGAAAACATACACACATTTATTCTTAAAGTTGCAATGAAACCGAAGTGCGTCTGATCTTTTCTTCCATTTTGTGATGGACATTCGAATGAGTGAAACTCATTCACTGGAAGATTGAGTTGTGAGACATTTTGGTTAAAAATTACAAGGTAAAAAAAAAAAAGATCATTCATCATGCATCATTCACAATAAGATCAATAACATGCATTTAGAAAATAGAGTGAAATTTCATGCCAACTTAAAGCTTCCTCAATGGCTTTTGCAGTTTTATATATATATATATGAGTATTCAACTTTACTATATGATTCTTTGGAGATTGAAAGAGTTCTTTGATGTTGCATTACAGGCTCTTCAGATCAGTGTATTGGCAAAGTACTCTCAGCGGCCATCTTTGAAACATCTCAGCTATTTTCTTTGTAGGTAATAAAATCAGCTTGTAACACTCCAAAGAGAAAGGAAAACTTGAAATCGCATCATATGACCCTTTAAAGGACCTATGGTGGAAATATCTTTTGTTTCTTTGCTAGCAACTATCAAATGGCAATTGCCCCTTTTACCTTAAAGGCACAATATGTAAGTTTTCATCGCTAGAGGGCGCATATTCAAAACAAACAAGAAACAAAGGCGTAGTTTGATGGCGCCGTGACTGAGTGTGGAATCATGGGAGTTGTCGTCTTCAGCCCCACAGCCGATGCAATCCGACGGGACTCGGGCAGAAATCATGTTAATTGATGAGCTAATGTATTAAAGACTTATTAAGGTCACTGTAGTATGAAGCAGGGTGGGGCTAAAAGTCGTGGAAGCGAAACGAGGCCGCTGGTGTGATTGCTAATGAAGGACGAGCGCGATACACGGCTTGATAGCAGCAGAGCTTTTATTATGCCATAGTCGACCGCTTCTGCTACTTCCGGTCATGCGTATGTGGGGTAAAACAGCGCTGTTTTATACTACATAGATTTGAGTGTATTGACTTATTTCTCTGGATTTAAACATTCTTCAAAACATTTGGGATAATGTAAGTACACAAGTCAGCAAAATATATAAAACTGTTCTAGTGGTTTTGGGATATTTTAATTAAAAAATCTTACGTATTGTGCCTTTAAATGCAGGACTTCCATTCCTATATCTGTCATACAGAGCAATGCAATTTCTCATTTTCATTTTTCTACAAGTGATCCGTTTCCACCTCCTTATAATGTGTCTGGCGTTGGTTTCTAGATGGATTTCTAAAGAACTAGAGAACAAAAAGTTCTTTGTGGAAGTGAAAGGTGGGTAGTTTTAGTTGTTAAAAGGGTTTCTAATCTAAGGAACGTTGTGCATTGGAGCTAAGAACCAAAGAGTGGACTTCTTATGGATTTCTGGACAAAACTGACCAATCTTAAAGGGTCTCTGCAAGCTGAAGATGGGTAATGGAATATCACTATGACCCTAAACGCAAATGGAATAGACCATCAGTGAGTTGAAATGTGTACATATGACGAGTGAGCAATGTATGCTTGATGCAAAAGAAATAAGCCAAAATATCATCAAACAAATGTGCAGGATGAATTAAGTCATTGCTCGCATCTGAAACCTCAAGTGTTTCTATCAACAGCAGTGGTGAATATTTAACTAACGCAAATCAGATGAAAACTTCACTTTTGCAAGGTCTATGTGTTCATCTTCATCTATTATTTATATAGTTTCAGATTAATACCAAAAATTTTATTGGAACATATAAAATCTGAATTAAAATATGAGAAATGTGCTGTGATGAGTTTAATCTAGGTTGCTGTGTCAGAACTTTTGGGTTGAAATTCTTCAATGGCAGCAAATCAATCCATTAACATAACAGCGGCATTGAACTGCAGTCAGTCAAACATATTCACTGCCACAACAAACTGCTCTAATATCAGCTGTCAGTCAAGCACAGGCACATTGACAACATAAGATAAGCCAAAGGAAATGTTATTATAACTATTGGCTAAAAGTGTATTTCACCTTCCAGTCTTTTTTCCACACATTTCACACACTGTGTGCACAGTTGAAATGCCAGCAACAGCATTAGGAAAGAGGCGCAAACTAACACTTTTTGGTGTTCTCAAGTTTGTATAATTGCATTTGGGGTAAGAAGTAATTTCCTATTTTTCACATAAATTTTACACATGCCTGGTACAAATATGTGGTCTTGTTTCATGAACACAGCATTTTTTTTTCTTCCCAGAAAGAAGGAAAGTGAAGTGCATGTTGTGTTGTAACATGACCGTATGACTGCTTAAAATCCCCTTCTATAAATGTAATCTGATCTAACTAAAAAAAAAAAAAGCAAGATTAACTGAAACATGTCAATAAGAGCCATATATTGACTTAAAAATAATGATAATTTTATCTCTAGTGTGAAATTTTACTTTTACTGTGGTTAAATGAACTTGGCACACATATCTTGACACTTTTTCCCCACTAAACACTGTGTTGATATAGCAACGAGTAAATAAATTAAGTTTCATCATACCAGGGTGGAAATGTATGTGTGCTGTGTCTTCATTTGTGCTCCGCTCATCCCTATATTTACTTAGGAATTTAAGTATAGATAAAATAAACCAAAATTTGCATATACATCTGTTGTATAACAACTATTGAATGATTCTGTAAAGAACATATGATTGACTAGTACTATGAATGTCATTTTAAATGAAGACTTTAGTTGTCAGATGTTAGTGGGGCATGTGAATGTTTAATGTGATGAGCTACACCTGAGGTTACGCTTCTACGACACCTGTGGGAACTTGAAATGAACTGACTACACTACATACATCATGCCTATTGTCACAGAGTCGAACTCCGTGATTCCCTCTTCCGGCCATCAGAGGGCTCCCTCACCCGAATATTGACTCTTACACTCTCACACTACATTTCCCATCAGCCCCGTATCTGGCACTGATCACCTAGCCAAGCTGTAGCCCATCAGCTGGCCTATATAAACAGTCTCTTCCAGCCAGCTTATTGCGAAGTCTTGTTTTACTGCGGTTTACATTTCTGACCGTTTTTCTCTGTTTTGCCTGCCTGTTGTGACCCTGTCTGTACCTTTAAAATATCTCCTTTTGAAGTGGACTTTGAGCTTTGTAACTTTGCAGATCTTTTTTATGCTCAAACAGCAACATTACAGACTAACTAAAGTTGAAAAAGTGAAAAAGCATAATAGGACCCCTTTAAAAAAAAAACGACAGTAGATCAGATCAATCACACTCTCATAAAGACTAAGGAGCTGTCTGTGAAACATTGAGATGTTGTAAAGTGGAAAAAAATCTTACTTGGGGCTCAAAAAGGAATGAAAATGAAACTGTCTAGCCTGTTTAACAAAACAAGCAATGAGACAAGAAGGGGAATTGTCTGAAAATTTACCAAGAGACCAGCTATAACACAAATAGAGTTTGAGCTATTTGACTGAAATGGCAGAAACTGTCTAGACATCAATAATCTTTATAACACTTCACAGATTTGCCTCTGGGAAAGTGGTTAGAAAAAAAATCCAGCATTAAGTCACACTGGGCATTGCTGGAAGCCATGTGACCAAGCTGAATACATTTGGATGAAAAGATTGTGTTCTAAAGAGACAGAAGTTAAGGTATTTGGCCTGAAAGCACAGCACTATGTTTGGTGCAAGCCAAATACAGCCCAACACCCAGGTAACATCATCTCTTCTATCAAGCGTGGTGAATGGCAGCATTATGTTTGAACATTTCTTTTCAGCAGGAGGAAATGGAAAGCTTGTTGCCATGGACAGAGAGCCTTATACCAGTAAAGCCTTAAAGAGAACATGTTTCAATCAGTTAAAAATCTGCATGCTGGATAAACATTTGTTGTGGTAATCATCAATAGATGATTGCAAGAGACTATGTACAAAATATAACCCGAAAAGCAATATTTTTTAACACATTATAATTATAAATGATTTTATAAATTATGTTTTAATCTATGTTAAATATTTATTAGTAGTATTATAATCATCATTAGTGATTATTTGAGACAGTGATTTTATATAATATTTCTATATGTACATTATATATCCATTTAATTTACATATATATGTAATATTGAAAGTATCACATTGTAATAATGTATTATTGTTGTTGTTATTAGTGACTGTGTGTGTGTGTGTGTGTGTGTGTGTGTGTTCAATTTATATATAAATATTTTTAAAAATCACTACGAACTCAAATAATCACAAGTAATTAATAGTAATAGTAGTAATAAATGTGTTATTAGCATTATTAGTAGTAGTAGTAGTAGTAGTAGTAGTAGTAGTAGAGATATTCTTATTTAATAAGTATGTTTTTAATGCAAAATGCATTTCAGTCTATTTAAACCAAAACTCAGATTATAAGACTAAAAAGCATTGACATGCTCACACACACCTCATTGTTTGGTAAGAAACGGTCATTGTTTCGCCACAGATACACGGCTTTGTCACCTAAATGAAGCATTTCTTTTGGAGCTCTGAAGGGACTGACAGGATAATTGTTTTACAAAGCAGCTTAAATACCAGATGATCCAATGATATTATGTTGACAGTCTATAGCACATTTACACTGTTCTGGTGAAGAGCTGGGGGAAGGCCTCTGTAAAGCTCCACTATTTACCAGAATTGTCAAATCATTATATGACTGTACCAAACTTAAATTTGACCCTGATGATAATTATATAATAGCAAGAATTATATGTTTGTGCTTATCAGTGCTGACAGGTATTTGGCAGCATACTAGCTTTGCTTATCAAATGCTGCTAGGAGACATTATTTCCTTATGGCAAGGCTAAACCACAACATTTTAATCCTAATATACTTGATCACAAGGACCATGACTTTCATGTTCATGAGATATAAAATCCTCCTATATTTTATAGTTGTGGTCCCATAGTTCATTATTAGAAAGATATTTGCTTAATGCAATTAACTAACCTACAGCTTTAGTTCAAACTATATGTTTGTTGATACGGTTGACAGAAATTTTTAAGCGTTTTTTAAATGATGTAACCTAATATTAGAAAAGACTTATATATTAATATTGGTGAAAGCAAGTGTACAGACACTAGCTTCATTCCCAGTGTTATTCACCACTGTCACATGTAAATAGAGCTAATCAGTTTTTAACTGCATTAAAGATGCTTATTTAATGTCTCTAGTAATGCTGTGACTGATGCATCATTAGATCAGGCAGCAACTTTTTCATTAGCGGGTGATTAATTTAAAGGACAAATTCTGGAGCTTGCTATTCGAGACAGTTGGAATAGGCTTTAGAGTTGTAACATTACAGACAATTCATCAGCGAGAAGAGCAAACACAACTGTGCTCTTGCAATGCCTTTGTTAAAAAATGTACTATTAGTGATGCACCAAATTTCTTCACCAAAAACAAAGTTTATTTAACAATCAATTATTTTATCCAATTTATTTAACAAAATGCACATACGACAGTTTTTATATCAAGTTTTTAATGATATAATTGTTACTACTCTAATTTGTTTGTTGAAATATAAACATTTAAAAGGCAGCTGTAATGAAATTGCTTTCATGACAAATGTATTCAAGCATACATTACATAATGAACACAACAGGTTAAGTAAAATATAATGAATATGTAATATAGTACATATATGAGCATACAGTAAATATGGACACTGAATGTCCAACACAAACATTTACAGACATCTTTCCAGACTGAAACATTAACTGAGGGATTACATGAGACATGGTACATTTCAGCAAGTTATTCTGTAACATTAAACATACCTTCAGATGTGCATTCATGGTTATTTCATCCTATAACTAGTATCTTGAACCGAGGTGCAAAAAATGAACGCTGAACAGTAGCCCTAAATTTGGCCCTCTAAAACGGATTCGGCCAAACCCAAAAATTCCTTTTTGGACGATTATTTTTGGTGGCATCACTTTTTACTATAATACTGTGACAATTTGTGCAGTCTGCCAATCCTGATGGAAACCTAAAGGCCCAAATATCCAATAAACTTTTGGAAATGGGTATTTCAGACCCACACACATTTCTTTTTTCTTTTTCTTATTTTAAGCTCAATTTGACAGAACCCATAATGTAAAACAGCTCTTTTCCAGGATGCTATCACAAACCGGACGTGTTGCAGATGATTAGTTTGTTTGTAAACTGCAATTTCATCTATACATACACAGAGTAGGTGTAACGATTCAGTCCACTGAAGGCGAGAGTAGTGAGAACCCAAGTGCAGTTTATTTACAGTGTGATCCAAACATCCAAACAATAATCCGAGACTTGACTTGACATGAACAGACTTGACTTGACGAGGCATGAACAGACTTGACTTGACATGAACAGACTTGACGTGGCATGAACAGACTAGACTCACCGACAGCGGGTTACAACTTCAATACACGACGAAAGACAATTCCCTCTTTTCCTCGCTTTCCTTCGCTTTTAAATAGCTTAAAAGTGCCGTGCGCATTTTACTTTCACTTTCGAATTAGCGGCAGTTCGTCGTCAATTGCTTGAATGCAACAACAAAATACAATGTCAAACTCACTTTAGCCTATATATAAAACATAGAACTTTTATTAACAAAAAAAAATTAAAAATACACCATGCTATAGGGCAGGCTATGCCTAATATAAAATAACAAATAACTTACATAAAGCTTAAATAGGTATACAAAACTGGAAATAAGCTAAGTAAACATGTACCCCATTCTTCTTGTCAGTCAGCTCGACTCACTCTCCTCACTTGAGAAATGAAATCTGATCTGTGATGCGACTGTCGTTCGGCACGCTGCATTGAGTAGCCGCGTTCAGTTTTTAATTGTAGTGTCTTTTCTTTTACTGAACTAAATGATTTTTATTACTATAAAAAATCGAAACAAAGGTGGGGGTCGGTGCCGCGGTGGGCAAGTGACGTAACCGGTGTTGCGGTTTACCGGTATCACCGTCAACACCGTCTATCGCAGCAAGCCTAACACAGAGTGATAAATACACACAAACACACTTAAGTCAATTCAATGTTTCTTTACAGTAGCTAAGTGAGAATAAACAGATATGTCCTAGTCTTGTTTGTCTATCATCACAAATGACATATCAGTGCTTTTGGGTCCAAACGAGTTCAGTGATCTGAAGCCCAGTGACCCCTCCTGCACATGCTGTGAACCATAACAGGCTGCTGAGCCATTCTTTCAAAATTAGCAAAAGAACCTTTGATGGAATCCTTAAGGAATCGTTTTGAGGAATCAGAACCAGAATGGTTACATTCCGCTTCCCATTGTTACTGACAGAATCCTAACTGAGAGGTATTTGGGGTGGTCTGTCGCACTAATTAAGGCTTAAACACCCCCAAAAGTGTCAAATCAAAAAGGTTATTTAATGTTATTTACATAAAAAAAATTTTTTATCACATTTAAACTGTTTTAATATATTTCAGTATGCACAAAAGTTAAAAAGTGTGCGCTAACTTGTAATCCATGAATTTTAGAAGCCACTTTAAGATGCTTGACGTAGAAGAAACATGGACCATGCCAGAGAAAAACACAAACTGACCCAAATGTATTCAAGGGTCTCTTTATGAACTCTTGACCCTTTCATCCTTGTGTTCTGTGTGTCGTCCTGTGGTCAGCTGTGTGAGAGAAAGGTCAGTCCAGCAGTCACTGACTGTTTGTACTAGGGCAGGAAGTGAGGTCAAATTACGTATAAACTCAATATGTCAATATATGCTAAAGAGTTCAAGTCTGGTGTGTAGATCTATGGAGAATATTTTCCTCCATAGCTGAATTACATTATTGGCTGAAATATGTGGTTTTGAGTACAAACGCTGATTGATACTCACATTGTACCTCTTTATACAGCTTTAAAGGTCTTTCCTATGTGTCTAGTAAATCAAATGCTGCATGTCCAAAAACGACACATCACAAAAGCCTGATAATGTGCACCAAGCAGACGTGATCATTTCGATTTAAAAACAGCATAATTTGTACCAAAATAAATTATATATTACTTGTCATCAGAGCCTAATGTAAGAAACTGCACTTGATTCATGTAGCTGTATAGCTTATGGTCATGTTATACTTTTTTTTTTTAAATAAAACAAAATAGCAGCTGTGTCCAAAACATTTTTTTCTTCTAATTTTAAATCACATATTTAAAAACTGAAGATGATTAGAGCTAAAAAAAAATAAAATATACATATGATGCAAGATGAAGAAGTGAAATAATGGAAATAATATCTAATCTAAAGAAAGTCATTAATCTATAAAATATATAGATAAAATGATTTGTAGATAAATAATAATATTTATAATAATAAATAATAGATAATAATAGGTAAATAATCATCTTTATCTGAGGACCACTTCTTGAAGGCTGATTGTTTTAATGTATGTACGTTATTCCATACATTATTTTCTAAACCTCCTTATTTTAAATTTATCTCAATAAAAATAGAATGAAAAATGAAAATATTTTTTAAAAATTACAAAAAAATAAAATGGTTGATAAAATATATTTTTACAATTGTATTCATTGTATAATTGTATTATTAATTTGTGGTTTATTGTTCAATTTGTAGAAATTTGTATTCATATATTTACTATTAAGTTGGCTACAGATCTATTGCATTAGCTATTTGATGTTCATAGCTCAGACCCATTTTCCCAATGTTGATTCAATCCAACAGCACTTTCTCATTGGCCTGTTTTCTTAGTAACGCCGACTGACACTCTGTTATAGGATGCTTAGCCTAACCTTTCTTGTCTACATGTTTACACTAAAGGAACCTTCGCACTCCCTTTTGTTCTGCAGTTTAACCTCTGTATTGGTAACACAAAGATTCTGTGTAATAAACATATAGCCAGGAAAGACAACAGTGCAATTTATTTTTCAGTCCACTGCCATGTTTTTCACGTTTATCTTATCAGCCGAGGGAGGATTTGTGAGCACTCAGGCAGGCTGTAGCTATGTGTGATGAGGAGGAGTCTCTATTCCCTGGGCATTTGATGTTGAATTGTCTTCGCCCAGCATGCTGTGGCCAAAGTCAAACGTTTTATCTCCTGGCAACATTAACCCCATCTACTGACTGACCCCTACCTTTCTTCTCCTCAGGGCTCTTGCCTTCTGACCTTCTGACCCAGCACTCAGCATGATGCTTTAGCCAATCAGAGCTCAGATGACAGATGAAACTCTAGTAACTGGTTAGTAATTAGGGGCCAAGCACTGAAGGTGCGATGGTACCTATTGTATCCGGTGGCGTTCTTATTCTTCTTCTTCTTATGCTCTGGGAGTCTATGGCAACCCATAGAACCGCTTGTGGGAAAGTTATGAAATTTGGCACACAGATAGATGACAGTCTCAACATTAACCATAGCAAGTTTGGAGTCTCTAACTCAAACCCTCTAATGTCACCAACATTTCAAATTTGCACTCATGTTTATGCTAATAACTTTTGAACAGTACATTTTAGAAGAAAAAAACATTAACCATAGCAAGTTTGGAGTCTCTAACTCAAACCCTCTAGTGTCACCAACATTTCAAATTTGCACTCATGTTTATGCTAATAACTTTTGAACAGTACATTTTAGAAGAAAAATTCTTTTTTCCTCTGATTCCATGTTTCATGCTGAGTCAAATGGACACCAAAATGTACATTTTTACGGGTAAGGATTTTTCGCAAATTTTAATAGTTTGAAAAACCTACCTTTTTTAAATTGTCCTAGACGGTTTGTCTGATTTTCACCAAAATTGGCTCAGATCATCTCAGACCATGCTGGCAAAAAGTTGTGGAATTCAAGTCGATTAGTCAAACCTTTCTTGAATAACGTGTGAAGGAATTTGACAAAAAAGCACGAATGGATGTGAGGCCACAACGCTTTAGCGTATTGAGACCAAACTTGAGAGTGTGTTATAATATTCATGACCTGAGGCAACCTGCACAGTTTCGCCACAGTGCCACCTAGTGGTCAGGAGATATGAAAAATGGCTATATTTGCTTATGACTTCTGAATGGTTTGGCCAAAAATCACAAAACTGATCTCTTTAGATTCGGTGTAGCATGTCGAGTTGAACCATACCCAATTTTCCCATGTCAGCCATTTTGGGCCTCGGCCATTTTTTATTTTGTCCTAAAATATTTTATGAATGCATTGGCGTATCCTTTAGAAACTCGGTATGAGTTTTTGGCACCATGCCCTGATGGTACTCAAAAAGTTTGGGAACAAATTTATAATGAAATTTCCAAAAATGCTAATAACATTTGAGTATATTAGTCTATTATAATGAAACTGGTCTCAATATATTATTTGGGTCATGCTGAGAACATAGATGAATGAATGAATGAATGAAGCATTTATATAGCGCTTTATTATGTATTGCTGTACACCCAAAGCACTTTACAATCATATCATAGGATCTCTCCTCAACCATCAACTTTGACATAGTCAGCCGCACTTCCTGTCCTACTTTTTCAAACTCCTCCTAGACCGTTAGTCTGATTTTCACCAAATTTGACAGATCAACTTCAGACCATGCTAGCAAAAATGTATGGATTTTGTGTCGATACACGAAACGGTTATCCTTTAACGTATTAACAAATTTGCTGGAATGATGCCAAACTGCGTCTGAGGCTGTATCTCTGCAAAGCTTTGACATATTAACACCAAACTTTTTATGTGCCATTGTCACCTCACATTACACATTATTGTAATGGTCTTGGTATAACATAGATACCAATTTTGCCACATTTGGCCAAACTTCCTCTCCGCCATTTTGATTTTCTTTAAAAACCTAATTTTTCTAACTCCTCCTAGACCGTTTGTCTGATTTTTACCAAATTCATGTGAGATCATCTTCAGACTGTGCTGACAAAAAGTTTTGGATTTTGTGTTGATAGATGAAACCGTTCCTGTATAGCGCTGCAACAAAATTGAGGCATGATGCCAAAATAACTCTGAGGCTGTATCTCTGCAAAGCTTTGACATATTGACACCAAACTTTTTATGTGCCATTGTCACCTCACACAGAACACACCACATTGATTTGATAACAGCCCCACCTATTGATGAAAAGTGATAACACATTAAATCATATTACTAGTGGTTGTATTTATGATTTTTCAGCCATTTTGACTAAAATCATCTTAAAATGCAGTTGGACTGATGCTTGCTGCCTTGCATGCTTCTGTGGTGCTTGGCCCTGATAATTGCTGCTTGCAGCTTTGGAATTAGTAATTGGAAGAGGGTGCTCCTATACCTGGAATTCAAGAATTTTGTAACACACAACTCTCGTGACACTCCTAGACATATCTCATCTGTCAAATGTCAGCATAAAAGTCTCTAACATTGATCCTACATAAATGTCTTCATGCAAGGCATGCAAAACAATAAAAAAAACAATAGATCTAAATAACAAACCATCAATTACATGTAAAATGCAAACTATATATACATACTGCGATTAAATGAAACCTTACACTCTCCCCTCCAAAAATGATGTTGTCCCGACATCCTCTGTCTCGTCATTATTTCTTAAACATCTGTACGTTGCTGAGGTACAGGAGTCAGTGAATACTATCTAAGGATACAATGATGACTTAGGCCAGAAATCATTGACAATACCTCCCTTGTTATTACAATGTCTCTGTAGCTGATGTCATTGTGCACCATGAAAGCAACTACATTTTCCGCCGTTAATACATATATATGTATTATTCAAATGTGGGTTCCCCTAGTGTGTGGTAAATAAATGTTTGCTTGTACTTTTGTTTTCTCAAAGTATATATTTTCTGTGGTAGTGCAGGTTCTGGCATCTGGTTACCACTTGCTCATCTTGCTCAGGGGTGGCTGCTTCATCTGGTTCAGCTCTCGAAACTGCTGGTCCCTCATCAAGCATCACCAGTTCCTCTGTTTCTGAGGACTTCTTAGGCAGAACCAGCTGTGACAGAGTTGTTGTTTTCCTGTACAGGACTCCATGCTCACCCAGGAAATTTTTTTTCCTCTCCCCCATCAGTACTCCCTCAGCATATCGGTTATTGCTGTAACTGGAGTAAAAGAAGATAAAACATGGAGACATAAACACTCGACTGCAACAATGTATAGTTTATCTGTGTTCTTCAAGCCATCTCAGGTATTTTCTTAATAATTATTATATTTATAATCCATTGCCAATCCATAGCCTTTATTATAGTATAGTTTCTTCCACATTCTGTGATAAGAAGCCAGATCAGATCACAAAAGGAAGTTATTTCAAACACTCGACTGATGTTGTGGAGTAAAAACATTCTGTTTTGTTGGACAGCAGGTTTAGAAACGCTTCTCATTACAAGTCATTATAAGGGAAGATGTTTCATTTGTGTTGCTTTTTCAAATGCACATTATAAGCGGGGACACCCACGGACACATAGAGCCAATTCAGAGAGAAAGAAAACGCATGGAAAGTATTTAAACGCAAAAACGGAAAAAAAACTACATTCACAAGCATGTATTGAACCGTGGATGTCGTACCGAACAGTTCAATATTATATTGAGAATTGTGGCATCACTAGTAGAGATAGTCTCTGAAACATTCACATATTGTCCACTTCATGGCTAAGAACTCAAGCTTCCCTGAAAGCAGATGGTAGTTCTTTTCTGGGGCAGTTGATTTTCTTTATCCATAAGGAATCCCGGAGCTTACCTTCCTGTATTTGATACAGAACTGCCTCCAGATTTTATTGAGATGCATCGCAGCGGAGGATGAATGGCTCTTCAAAGTTGGGGTAACCCAAAACAGTGGGTAATGGAAGAAGATCAATCAATTGGCAGAGCACCTTCTGGTGTTTTGGCATCCAGACAATGGGGTGGTTTGAGGGGAGCTGTCCCTGACTGTTTCTTTTCTCAACAGATTTCTTTCCTCTTTTCAGAACTGTTTGACCTTTCCCAGGCTCAAGAGATCATAGAACAGGGAAGCTATCCTGGAGAAATTTGGTATGTATGAGCGATAATATTATATAAATCCCAACAACTTCTGAAGGTCTTCTACCGTTGCCCATTTCCTCTCTCGCAAAGCCTGTACCGGTGCCAAGTCTGCAGGGTCCATTGTATGACCATCCTTGGACACAAGCTTTCCCAGGAACCTCACACGATTCATCAAGACTTCACATTTTCTTGCCATCAGCTTAATCCCACGTTGAACACTCATCCACGCAGCGCTGGAATTCTGCTCTCACCAAAGACAGACCAAACGGAATGTGGACCCATTCGTACTTTGCAGAATGCTTCTTTAAATTTTCTTGCTGTTCAAGATGCTTTATTTATTTATTTATTTATTTATTATTTTTATTTTTATTTTTTTGCAGAGATGCTCATTTTGGTTAATTTTCCTGACCGACAACCGCTGCTTGTTGTTCGAACATTAACCGTTAACTATGGGCGACATTTGACTCTTGAGTCGGGGGGGCAAGAAAAAATAAAATTATATATATATATATGAAATAAATAAATAAAAGCAAAATATTTTTTTTCTGATGTAAGCATCAAAACAACACACAACAATCAGTCAATCCAACACACATAGGCGGAGCGTGTGTAAGGCTGGGGAAGGCTTAGCCTTCTTAAATCTATTATGTCTGTTCCTAACAAAGTGAATATGAATAGACAGTGTCGATTGCGGCATTAAATTACTTTCTATATACAATTTATTCGCTGTTTGAATAACCATGGAAAGGAAACGTTATATAGTTATCAATTTCTAATGTTTTTATTAAATTGTAATCACAAATTCAGTCCCATTAAACATTTTTTAACCTACATGACACCCATGTCTGTTTTTTGCCTAAAAAGATGGGTTTATGATGTGTTCACTGAAGTTTTCCGTGTCTTTTTCCCGTGTCACTTGAAATTTTTCCGTTTTGAATCGTTGTTACCAAAGGCGAGACACGTGAGGAAAAAATAAATCATTTGTGTGACTATATTCTGTCATAAATCGCACACCATTCATTGCTGAACTTTCTACCGTACATTGCTGGAAATGAAATTAAATTACTGGTTGATATGTCCTGATCTCAATAAAGTTTACATACGCTTTTGGTCATTGAATTATATCTCGCTCGGGACACGCGCTATCTGTGGAGGTTTGGCCAGGACCGGTTCCAGAATTAAATCAACATATTTTATGTTCCGTCCATTGCCAATCACTGCTATTTCGAGAGTGAATCCCACATAAATATGCGGATGTCATTCCCGAAACTTCGCAGGGTGTAGCCTATGTGTCCAAAAAACGAAAGTTTCATACAAATTCTGAATGGATTATACCCTAGAAAGTGCGCAAAGCACGCTCCCTTCATCACTAAAAATGCACCTGCTCTGCTGTGGTGGTCTTCTGCACCCCCGTGGAGGTATTCAGCTTTCTCTGAGTGGCTGTGGTGGGTTTCAGCTCTGCCTGCTCTGCCCTGGAGGGTTTCAGCTCTGCCTTCTCTGCCCTGGGGGCCTTCAGCTCCGCCTGCTCTGAAACAAGTTCCCAGCTTTCAAATTTTGTCTTTTTTTTTTTTTTTTTAAGAAATTCAAACAAATACAGTTTTAATTTGTCGTGACAGGCTGTATTTCCACCGAAGTTAATCTACTCTACTATCTGATTTGTTTGTCGGACAAAATGGTGGATTCGGCATTATGATTGGTCAGATCGTCTGTCAATCAAGCTCTTTGCGAATTGTCAATTGGGCTACTTTTAAACTGTTTATCCCCTTACATATACACAAACATATTTCTCAAAAAGAACACTTTAAAATGGGCAAGAACATCCTTTTCTTTCTTTATTATTGGCATGTCGTTGCCCATAATTTGCTGAGAGATTAACTTTGAGTGATATTTTTATGAAGAGTTTAAAATGGAAATTAATGCTCCCCCGTTTAATATAAAAATACCCAGAAATGATAACTGCTAACCAAATGTGGTTGAATGATGCATGCACACTAATCAGTTACACCTAAATTGTTGGTAATAGTAACACAGTGTATTTCATGATGTTCCAGTCTTGTTTGCTTTGCAGAGCCATAAAGTCTTATTATTTATGGGTTTGACACATCCGTAAGGTCCTGTTGTTCTCCTCTCCTGTCCCCATTCCCTGTCCTCTACTAACCTGTGTCAGCCAGCGTTATCATCCTACTCAGTGGCTCTAAAAGTTCACCCAAAAAAAGAAATTGATAATTTACTCACCCTCATGTCGTTCCACACTATATGATTGACTTTATTGCGTAAAACAAAAAAGAAGATATTTTGCAGAATGTCAAAGCTGCTCTATTGCATATGATGAATATGATTGGTTCTCACATACAAAAATATGCATACACACACACACACACACTTATATATATATATATATATCCAACAATAATGAAAACACGATAATCGGGAAAAAATGCCTGTTGTGCCTCTGTTCCTTTCCTTTAATGCTGTGCACTGTTGCCCCTCCTTAAAAGACCAAATTTAAATATCCAAGTAAGTCAAATCATGTAAAGTAAATGGTCAAACACACAAAAAATATGTCAAAATATATAGACAGAGAGAGAGGTTATTACAAACCATTGACTGGTAGTGTATATACTGTATGTATGGCTATGAGATTTCAGAGCTACAATGGAGATGAAGAAAATCTATGAATAATAGCTCAAAATTGTATCTTTTTTTGTGGAGTTTCTCAGTAACACCATTTACTTTGTATGAGATGCAAAATATCTCCTTTGTGCTGGAAGAAAGAAAAAATCACACATTTCAAATGACACGAATGAGACTAAAGGATGGCAGATTTTTTATTTTTTTATGTGTGATCCTATCTATACTTGGGCCAAATCTCTGCCCATTGTACACATCTTACTAATGTTAATCATAAAATGACTTAATATGGTTCTGTATGGATTAAAGTCGTCTTTATTGGTAAATTACCACTGCATTTTCTTTAAGTATCATTGAGTCATCACAGAAGTGGTGAACTGTGGGTAATTGTGAACAAGTCTTATTGAACACTATCCTGGTGGTATTTTAAAGCAGGGGGCAGAACTGTTCCTCAGAGACTGGCTATGGTATTACTGCCCTGCAGCTGTGGGACTATCAGATCACCTACACACACACACACACACACACACACAGCGGCAGAATTTATGACACTTACTACTGACCTCTGCGCTGTCTTCTCTCAGCCTGAGGTGGCGGAAGTGCGACGCTTATTTACCCTGAGACAGATCACTCATGCTCATTGATGATGCATCGTGTGTGTGTGTGTGTGTGTGTGTGTGTGTGTGTGTGTGTGTGT
>NW_015657606.1:40086-58847 GCF_001515625.1 Sinocyclocheilus rhinocerous | reverse complement strand
TGCATCGTGTGTGTGTGTGTGTGTGTGTGTGTGTGTGTGTGTGTGTGTGTGTGTGTGTGTGTGACTTTTAAAGGAAGAGCGAGAGGAAGGCCAACTGGGTGGTCTACCACATCAATCTGACAGCAGCGTATTTTAACCTCTTCTACATTTAAACACAGACTAACAAATGAAGGCCATGACAGTTGCATGTTGCCTTCTTTCTCTCTGTCCTCTCAGTGTGATCAAACCATCTGGTGTCTCTTGACTTCCCATGCTGATTCAGTTGTGTAGAGGACAAAGTGACTCAGACTCTAGAATACAAAATATTTACAGAGGAGAAAGGTCGGATCAAGTGCGGATTATCAAAGCTCAGGTATTTCTTTAGACTGAGTGAGCACAGCAGGACTGTGAGGATTCAGTGTGTATTTGTAAATAATGCAACATGCTAATGATTCAAGGAATCATCATACGCTAAGGAGATGATACCATTCATGATAACTTCCCCGTGATCAGCTACACCCATGACTAACAGGTACATAAAATCAAGCATAAAGCCATGCAATTCTTTTAGATAAACATTTTCACTAGAATGAAGTGTGCTAAAGTGTGCCATTGTCAGAGGATGTCAAAATGATTTACTGAGTCTGGGGTGGAAGAAAAACCTGATCTCATTGGTATTCGTAGGTTACACTTACATGTATACGTTTCTATATACGCTGAAATGTACAATATAGACATATTAACAATCTAAAACATAAAAGCCTTTGAATGTGCACAGCTATACAAATTTAAAAGTCTTTATTAATTCTTTTGTTATAAATTCTTTTGTCACACGCTTTAAAAAATATATTACATTTTACTATAATATAGATATTTTTGAGTCTCTAAACTCACCTCTACTCTAAACCAAACAACTTCTTACCAATAGAAAACACATAACAGGCAGATAAATGTAGTGAAATTAGTTTTACAATAATCATGACTCCATGTTTACAAGTTCTTTACAATTCAGCTTCCCCATGCAGTGTTTCCATATATTTTGTTTAATTGAAATATTACAAAAGTAATAGGAACAGTGGTCTGAATATTGTTACATAATTAGAAAATATTATGCCCTTTAATCTGAGTTAATTAAAAGATTAAAATGAATTTTGATGGCCTTAATTCAATCTGCTTTGCCCTTTCTTATCAACATTAGGGTTTAATAAAACAATGGAGACAAATGCCATTTTAAACAAAATCCTCATGTGAGGCTGAGGTGATTTGACCCCAGACCCTCCTGATGTATAAACAACTGTGGAATTACTGCAGGAAACAAAATGAACTAAAAAGATAAGAAATAAATATTCATCTCCTGTTCCCCATGCCAATAAACTCATAAGATTTCATTTACAACAGCATGTACACTAAAAATCTGGTCAAATAGCTGAAATTTCAGCATTTGATTAAAATGTATAATGCATAATAATATTTCAATGGTAGATGTTACTAAACAGTCTATTGAAGTTTTAACAATAATTTGTCACATTCAAGATGATGTTCGTATATTTTTGGTATTTTTGGTATTTTCTACTATTAAAACAAGGTCATTATGCTTTTACAAGTAGTCTCTAATGCTCACCAAGGCTGCAAATATTTGATCAAAAATTCAGTATAACAACAGTAATATTGTAAAATGTTACTACAAAAGAGTGCTGCAGCCGTGATGTCAAAACCCAGAGGAGTAATTAGCCATGGGATCCCTTGCGATTTTCCTATGTTTTTTTTTTCTTTTTATAATGGGGTTTTTCAAATCATGAGTAAAATAAAGTGGTAAACATAACTTGACCGTTCTTGGACGTTTTGCTATACAATGCATACTGCACATGCACACCCCAATCGTTCTTATGTAGTTCCTAATTACAAACATATGTTTTTAAAAATAAACATAACTGCTTCAAAATTCACATTTTCAGTATGGGTGTGTATAATCTACTTTGTAAAGCAAAACGTCCAAGTATAGTCAAGTTATATTTACCACAGACCTATATACCCCATTATATGTATAGTATTAATGTCACGGCTGCAGCACCGTTATTAAAAATAATTAATACTAATACAAATCTTACTGAACCCAAACTTTTCAAAGGTAGAGTACAAACTAAAACTTAAGCTACTCAATATTTAACTAATTGTTTATTGAACTGCTGTATAAAAGCATTATCAAGTGCTGTTCTATTGAAGAGGGATTACCTGCAGTACAATGGCACTCTTGTGTGTAATACTGCTGAATTACCCCAAGCATTGATCAGTAATCTGTAGATAAATAAATGAATAAATATTTGAAATTAAAAAGCATAAATGTGCAAGGCAGAGAGGATGAGACCAGAAAAGGCCACATCATTACACTGCAATTTCTCAATTATTGTTCTATACCAGGCAAAGTCAGTGCATACGTCTCTCTGACAGTATAATTGTTTGGAGGTGCTGGCGGCCAATTTCAGTTGAGTACAAACAAGAGTAATCTCTGGGAGTGGACTGAGGAGGAAAGACCAGATCTGAGAAGGCGGCAGTTTTAATTTCAGATTGTTATCAGTTCTGTTGGAACGGTATCATAATAGCCTACTTTCTCTCACACACACAGAAGACAAAGTGGCCTGAACGTTTAAGGGAAGTCATCTAGATTGACCTTGCCCTGTAAATGGATGACCGGCAACGGCAGCAAATGAAGCTGTTTGTAGATGATGGGTCTGGGATGACTGGTCCATTTACTATAGTAGTACAATGTTTCATATCTCCGTTTGATTTATTTGCTTCTTCATTTGTCTTCATGGGGTCAGTGGCAATTATTGAAGACAAGATAACAGCAACCTTAATCATTTTCTGCCCCCAATATGCTGCACACACTGTATGTCAATGATAGAATAGTCTGATCCTCAGATGGCGCATACCATCACAATCCATTCACTAGGGATGCATATTGCACACAAAACTGGAATGCATTTTCACGATCTGGCAAGCTGTAATCTGATTGGCTAGTTCTGGTCTATTTTATTTAAAGATGTAAAGATGGTACTAATAATTTGTACATCATTGTTGTAACTTATAGAAGCAGTTGTTGGAATATAGTAAACTCTATTCAAAGTGTAGTCAAGAATCCTTCTCTAAATCTTACATTGCATGTCATCCTGGGAAAAAGGCTCTTTACCCAATACTGATCTCAGACACACACCAGCAGCAGAGTGACAGGTACAAGGAAAAGAGGAGAGCAGCGAGCCCACTGACCTGCAGACTGGGGTCATGGAATCCTATTACTATCACACAGAGCTAAAGTGAGTATCAGAGCAATGCTTCAGTGGAGGCACATCATGCCAGTCAAAGTACTGTCGCCTACACACAACAAAAGAGGCATGTTTGGTATTTAACTGTTCTTTTAAAAAGAAGAGTTCAGCTGAAAATGGAAATTCTTTTAGTCACGGTCATGTCATTCCAAACCCAGATCTTCAGAACTTCAGAATATCTTCTGTGGAACACAAAAGGAGATGTTCTGAAGATTGTTCATGCTGCTCTTTTGCATATGTGACCCTGGACCACAAAACCAGTCATAAGGGTCAATTTTTCGAAATTGAGAGTTATACACCATCTGAAAGCTGAATAAATACGCTTTCCATTGATGTGTGGTTTGTTAGGATATTTGGCTGAGATACAACTATTTGAAAATCTGGAATCTGAGGGTGCAAAAAAAATCTAAATATTGAGAAAATTGCGTTTAACGTTGTCCAAATGAAGTACTTAGCAATGCATATTACTAATCAAAAAATAAGTTTTGATATATTTACGGTAGGAAATTTACTAAATATCTTCATGGAACATGATCTTTACCTTAATGTCTTAATGATTTTTGGCATAAAAGAAGAATCAATCATTTTGACCCATACAGTGTATTTTTGGCTATTGTTACAAATATACACCAGCGACTTAAGACTGGTTTTGTGCTCCAGGGTCACATATATGAACACGTACAGTCACCAGGGCCTGTTCAAAAAGAAAAAAAAAATCTTCATTACATGTGACCCTGGACCACAAAACCAGTCTTAAGTCGCTGGGGTATATTCCAAGTCTTCTGAAGTATGTGAACTGAACTTGAGACAAACTGAAAAAAGTAATCTCATTTACTCATGCGCATATTCAAACTTGATCTGTGAAGATGTGACAAGTCTTAATAACACCAATCCTAGATTCAATTTTGCATACTTAAATGATAATGGAGAGATATGGCAGAAAGAACACACTGGAATTCAAATTTTGTGAGTTCAGTTAAATTTTCATTACTGGATTCAAGTTGATTTCATGTTTCAACACAATCAACACATTTTGGCACTTCAAGCATTAAAAAGTCAAATGAAACACTAGCATAAAGCACCAAACCGATTATAATGGCCTTTTTGACATGGTATTACCCTGGTATTTTTTGAAGTACATTGGAGTAAGATACCATGATACGTCAATTTGGTAACCATTTAGTACCACAGTATATATCAAAGTGCCACAGTAATTCAATTTGATGCCCTCATTGTACCATGGTACTATAGCACATAATTAGGCTGCGTCCTAAAATACTGCAAAATAAAGATGGCAGACAAAAAAAATGTAAGTATAAAGTTACATACAGTAAATATGTGACCCTGGACCACAAAAGCAGTCTTAAGTCGCTGGGGTATATTTGTAGCAATAGCCAAAAATACATTGTATGGGTCAAAATGATTGATTTTTCTTTTATGCCAACAATTATTAGGATATTAGGTAAAGATCATGTTCCATAGGATATTTTGTAAATTTCCTACTGTAAATATGTTAAAACTTAATTTTTGATTAGTAATATACATTGCTAAGAACTTCATTTGGACAATTTTAAAGGCAATTTTCTCAAAATTTAGATTTTTTTGCACCCTCAGATTCCAGATTTTCAAATAGTTGTATCTCGACCAAATATTGTCCTATCCTAACAAACCATACATCAATGGAAAGCTCATTTATGCATAAATCTCAATTTCGAAAAATTTACCCTTATTTTTTGTTGTCCAGGGTCACACATATTTAATTTAATATAATCCAGATTTAAAATTGGCTATATTACCCAATATTTGTGTATGTGATGTATTTTGATATACAGTATCCCGCTAACAGAAAACTTAATTGTTTTCAATGGAAAGTCATGGCTTCATGTCACAAAAGAACTGCTTTTTTTAGTGTGCAGAATGGCTGCATATGCAGTGTTCCAAATCAAACTAAACTTCAACTCATGTTTCCTTGGAAGTCGCTGCTATATGTAGGCCGTAGACTGCTCACAAAGTTTTGGAACGGAGCCCATAACCTGCTTTCTGTCAACTGACAGCTTCTCTGAGGAGTGACAGTTCTGATGACTTCTGAGTCAGAATCCACATGTTTTGTTGCAGCGCACCTCCAGAAAACAGTAACATCAGCAGAGATTCTGCTGAGACACAGTGACTTTCTCCTCTGCTTCTACTGGGATATTTACAACTGCACTGTCATTTACCACTTTCTCCCTCAGTCTTTCTGAGAAACTCCAGTAAATAAATACACCGTTCCGTGCCGCTTTGGACTGGGTTTTATGTCCCTCTGTTGACATTTCCTTTCTTTTAGGAAGCGCTCAAAGCTGTACCTGAGAGAAGAGCACAGGCAGTAGATTCATCGCTGTTATCTGCTGCTGCCTGGAAGAGAAAAACAAAGAGACGTTTTGTCACAGGAACAGAAAAGACCGCATACGTGTCTCCTTAAGTCTGTGCGTGTGTCTCACAGCATCTTAATGTGTACAGCATGCAGCCCAAAGAAAGGATTTACTCTCAAAATACAGGGATGCAATATTATGCAAAGGTGGCTGCACTTGTGAAACTGTGTAGAAAGAGTGTGCAGGTCTCAACACTAAGGACTACCCAATGGCCCTGGGTCAGGATGAAATACACTCAGGACAGTGAAAATTTTGGCAGGGCAAGTAAATCACTAGCCCGAGTGGGCCAGTAGAAAAAATCCATAGTTGATTTTTCGTACTTGACATCATCCCAGTGTTAATGTTTCTGAAATTATATGAAAAAAGTATATGCTAGACACTCTGATAAACTTCCAGCAAAAGATTTTCAGGTTTTGTTCACATTGTACACAAATCCGATTTGGATTTCAAATCTGCTGTTTAGAAAACATGTCGCAAATTATGAAATCTGAGCTCTCTATGTAGTGTAGTAAATCTTAGCATGATGCTAAGAGACTTTCTCATACAACAACTAAGAGTAGATATCAGCCTGGAAAGAGAAAGCAGAAAACTGGAAACCATTCATTCATTCATGCTTATAATGCAGCCAAAAACGCTGATCTGATCACTCACATAATATGTAGTGAATATAAAACATATGCAATATTGCATACTTTGGGTGACATTATATGCACACCATCTGCTGAGCCAAAGCATTTCCAAACCTTTCTAGTTTGATTACAAAAGGTTTAAAGCCTTTCTCTTGCACTTTCCCACACATCTGTGCCATTTAAAGTGATAAATACTTCACGTTCATCACTTTCATCTCTCCATCTCTTTAATGGCTGTTACTGTTTTCCTTCTCTGTTTTGGACACATTCTCAGTAAAGTCAGAGCTAGGAGGAATTTTGCTTTGTAGAGACATGTTTGAACTCACTCCTGTCCTCTACAGGTCTTCATTCATGCGAGCGAGGGATTTTGAACTCCCCTTGGTTTAACACAGCAAAGGTAAACGTTTGAGCTCCGGCATTAGAATGATGTATACAAACAGGGCTTTGTGGATTTTGAGGTTCATCTAATGGCATTAAAAGAAAGGGCCCCAGCATAGTGTGATGGATTGTGGTAGTCTGCTACATCCTCCACAACCTAGCACTGAGAATCAGCCTGCAAGATTGGGAACTGCACCATGCAAATTGTGTTTAGCACACATTTTGTGGGCTTATGAACCGGGCACTAAGACTAATGCTGTGGGAGTAAGCAAGTAAATGACGCTATCAACCTGCTATTCTGAGTGAATGCTCCCCTTAAAGGTTCAGTCACATTTACAATTGTGCAACAAAATTTTGTGAGTAAAATCCAGTAATTTCAAGAGGAATTCACACAATCGGCAGATTTTGCTCATGTTCAAGTTGGTCCCACGAATTTGGCATTCTGATCAACAGAAAGCTGTTTGGTTTGAAAGTGACTTCTGTGTGATCAGTGCTCCGTACATCGCTACACTGTTTACGAGGGACAGCAGACCTGCTTGCAAAATTTTGCTGACAATTCACTAATGTGTCCACACCAAGTATTCTTCAGTTTTTACATGCATGGTAAGGTATGTGTGCAGTGCATGTGAAATAAATGTAATCTTCAGCAACCATAGGGTTTAGCACAGATATGCCTATCTGTATTTATGCTACACAAAAACATAGGTAGAAAAAAATGCATTACCATTCAAACAAAACAATAATAATATTTTTATTCACAAAGAATGGATTAAATTGAAGTGAGAGTAAAGAAATGTATATAAATGAATTTTCTATTTTTTTTTTTTTTTATCAAATAAAATTGGTGATTGGTTATTCTTTCAATAACACTAAAAAGTCTTACTGACCCCAAACTTTTGAATGGTACTGTAATTAATATTGAATGATTATTTTTTTATAATATATATTGTTCTACTGCCAATTATTTAATTTAGCATAATATCCCAGTTTTATCTAATATAATCTCTCACATAAGTATAAATGGGTCTTCATACTGTACATGAAAAAACATATAGCTGTATTTATATTTTAAGGTAACTGCAAGAGGATCATCTCAACTTACATACGAGACAATCATTTAAGAATGACCTGAGGTTACGTGTCAAGTGTTTAAAATTACAATGGTGATGACTCAAGGATCACCTCGTGCAGGGTTACTAGACTGGATTTTTCACAAATAGCCTACCCAGGAATGTTATCCTTAAAGGACTGTTCCTAACACCACTTTCCATCAGTGCTCAATGCATTATTTCTCACCATGTGACATAGCTGTGCATGAAGATACCACATTGCAAAATTCCTTATGACATTTATATTGATTCTCCTTTTTAATATCAAAGAGTCCTTTTGAACCTGTCCATTTGTGACTTGTGCAGTCTCAGTGACCTTTTAAAATGGGCAAGTGATGGCCCATCATAAAGCAGACAGCAGTTTGTTATGTTGTTGGGATGGAGCGATATTGATTGAGCTCATTTGACAAGGGCAGAGCACCGGGAGACTGGAAACACTGTAAAACCACTGGAGAGGATAGGTAGGATATTTTCATTTCACTCTATCCCTCTCTCTCTCTTTCTCCCCACTCACTCGTTCTCGGTCACTCTTTTCTTATTGGTATCTTGCTATCCTTGTCTCTCGGACACAGCTCAATGTCAGAAATAACAGACCTCCTAATGCTCTTTGTGTGTTTGTTCTTTATTCAAGCAAATAGCTTTTCTGTTCAGCTGTCAGTCAAACTGCCATGAAGATCCTGAGACGACACAGCATTTAAGTGTATCAAAACACAGGCAGATATAGAAATACAGAGCGAAAGACCCAGTCATGCTCGGGCGTTTTTTCTCGTTTGCCGTCCTAAAGATTGCAGTCTGTCTTTCTGAAATGGGAGATGGGTTGGAAACGAACACAGCCTCTAAAATATAAAATGAGCATAGAAATACAGAGCGAAAGACCCAGTCATGCTCGGGCGTTTTTTCTCGTTTGCCGTCCTAAAGATTGCAGTCTGTCTTCTGAAATGGGAGATGGGTTGGAAACGAACACAGCCTCTAAAATATAAAATGAGCATAACCTACATTCGCTGTCTTTGTTCTCAGGTATTTACTCATTTAGAGCACAAAATTCACTTTGAAGTATGACTGGATGTAATTTAGGTTGAAGAACAAAATGTGAAAGTGTCTTTAAGTCATGTTAACCACAGACCTTACATACTCATAAATTGAAAACCACTATTTTAAAAACATACTCCAGAGGGAGAACATGGTAAATTACTCTTCCAGGTTGGCCTACAAATTGGCATCATGACTAAACAGCTCTGTTGCACCAATGGTAGGAAAATGGCTTATTACAGAAATAACATACAGATAAAGGGGCATGATTCATTTTTTTGCTCTTCTTCTTCTTTTCCCTTAATTATTTAAATAAAACATGTATTTTTTTTCTTTATGATTAATCACAGACATTAAATGGACAACCCTTAAAATATTAGACCTAGGCATTTTTAACTAGTGATTAATTTTATTTATATATTTATTCATATTTTATTATTATTGCCTATCACAAGCTAGTACAAAAAAACTAAAAGAAAAATGTGGCATTTGTCAAAGTAATAATAATATTTTATTCAAGTTTATGCATTTTTTTGTTCTCAAATTGTTGTTAATAAATTACAAATTAACAAAAACAGAATTCTGACCATTAGCATTTTAGCCTATTAAATGTTAAGAATATTTATGACTTCATGGCTATAATTATGCCTAATGAAACCACAAAAACGTTTCATTTAACAGATGGTATTGGCCTTGGTAGATGGTTGAAAAGAAAATAAGTGGCATTAACATTTCTTACAGACACACAAAAAGAAAAAATAATATTTATGTATTTGAAATGCATAAAAATTCCATCCATTTATATCACACTGTTTTAACATAAGCTAACTAATATAAACTTAATGTGATGCATATGTGTCAGTCATAAATGGAACAGGTAAGAAAAAGGGAAGATTTATGTTATAGTAATGTGTTCAAAATAAACAATAACCAGGTTTATATATTCATTATCAATAAATCCAATGTGTTTCAATCTCATACATTTTAACTATTGATTATTTCTTGTTCCACAAGCTAGCTATATTTCCCAAGCCATGTTCATATTTTTCAACTGAATGCATTTTCACGATAAACAGATTTATGTGATTAAAATGTGATTATTTCATTAGAATAAAATCAATGCAAATAGCTAATAAACAATGCCTTTTTTTGGAGTGCAGAAATCTTACCTTTTCATTTATGCATGACAAGCAAATATTCATAACAGTACATTTATTAGTTTATTTATGATAAAACTCTGTAATCCAAATGGAAGGATATTTTATATGCAATTCAAATAAATGTTAAAACTTGGAATGCAATGTGCGATTCTAAAACTTCTCAGCACATTGAAGAACAGACATTTTATGAAAGAAAATCTACAACAAATGATGAGCAAAGAGGCTTTTGATGAGCCATAGGAACTGACTGGCTCTTAATTGGCTCAGCGCTCTGACATGCTAATGGCTGCACATTTACGCTGATCTTCACTGCTCCCTGAATCGTCCACAGCAGAAAGACTCAAATTACGATGCTCCAGGGCACTTTTAGAAAACCCGGGGTGGCCGGCGGCCAGTGAATGAAATGACCTGGTCATACTGGTAATGATTTTGAGTTGGCTTTAAAATGTGCAGTAACCAAACTATGTCTTCAAACAGTGTCAGTTTTAAAAAGACCCTTTTCATTTTCCGGAACAATGCAGTGAAACAAATGCATTCTTGAAATTCATTAAATTTCCATGTACGTTTTGCTATTTCAACTATCTTCCCTATATGCGTACGGCATCATTGTGACATAGTGGTGCTGATTAAAAGTCGCTAGTGTGGCGTTTGCTTGCGAGAGTGTGTTGGTGTGTGTACGTATCAGAAGGACAAGAGCTGTTCAGAGTTGAACAATTTGAGGCCCAGTGGATGCTTCTAGAATAGCTGAGAAGCATTTTGTCTAAATAGATAAAGATTTTGGTCTCTTAAGTGTCCCTGCATTTTCCCCCCTGAATGTTAGCAAAAAGATTTCTGAGCAGCAGAAAGACAGAGAGAGAGAGAGAGAGAGAGAGAGAGCAAAGAAGGGGGTCAAAAGAGAGACACATTAGGAAAATGTTACAGGTGATTCTTGGGTAAAAGTGGTGGACACAGTGGATTGTTTTTATTCTTTGTCAACTAGTTGAGAGGAATGTAAATGAGAGTGGTGTCAATGTGCATTTTCTTCAAAATGTTGACAGGAACCTCAATGTCAAACACTTAAAAGCGTCTTCGAGGTCCTCCATAGGGAAGCCGAGTCATCCTTCTTTTCCTTTTGATCTGTATGATCGCACATACATTAGCTGAATAACTAACAAGATTGAATGCTTTATGATTTTGCCTACCTGAAACAGTGTTTGTTCTTTTTGCTGTTGTTTTATTATTATTTTAGCTTGTACTGACGGCAGAAACAATGATGTATTAAATAGTAATGCCAACCAACTCAGTAATGTCATTTTCCATAAATATGTTTAAACTTCAATCGTGTGTAAAGCTAAAGTTTTATATTAATTTTGTTTTAATTGTATGCAGTACTAGGATAGGTCACGTACAAATGAGAAATGTCATTGTTGAAGTGAAGTCAATTCATTTCCATAGCAGTTTTCTCAATACATTTTGTTTCAAAGTAGCTTCACAGAAAACCGATCCTTTTTAACCCAGGAATCAAGCCAAATACTTGATTATAATGTCAATTAGTTTATATCTATAATGTATATGTTTTTATTTGTTCTATCGCTTGTAATTTGTTTAATTTTTTGCTGAGGTATATAGAAATGTTTTTTTTTTTTTTGTATAAGTAGTAATGGTAATGACTACTTATATTCTTGTATTGTGACTCCTCTCCTCTCAAAATAGTCCATTTGATTAGTTGTGTGCTATATTCCATAACTTCAGGAGCCATAGAACAGCTATGTGGCTTTTGAACTTAAGCATATTCAGGCCTGCCCCTTCAAGACATGTTGTACCAGGTTTTACATCAGTGATGTCAGACGCCATTGAATCTCGGAAGCCTCCTGACAGATCTTGATGTGCCAGGTTTAAATGCACACAAGTGTGAATGGGATTTGAAAGCTTTTGGGCCTATTTACAGATAAATAATGAAATAATAACACACAAAGCTATCGTATGACTTTGGCAGACCTGGAATTTAGCATGCTCCATGCTTTTTGGAGAATAAAAATGCCACTGGTCACCACCTGCTTTTGAGAGTAAATAGCAGAGGCATAAGGGTTTATGGAATATTCTATTTCCATGGGATGCAAATATCATAAATATAGCAACTACCAGTTCTTTAAACATGGCTTAGCAAAACTGGATAAGATAGCGTCAAGCCCTTATTACCATGAATTGGATTGAAAAGTTTCAGATGGCATTTTAAGTTTTATCTAAATTAGCATGAAGAGAATAGCACAGCTCCAGCTGAGTGTAGATGTGCTCAGTCTAGCTCAGGAGAATGGAGTTTATTTCAGTCAAAAAGCAGTATCACTGCTCAGAGATGGAGGATTGGGAACATGTAACCCCAGGGCATTCTGTAAGCCTGATAAATCTCATAGAATATATGATCTTCTTACACAGGCCAGGGGTGCACACATGAGAGTATTTTTTTGAGTGCGCATGCTTTTTTGCTCTGTATATTTGTACAAATACTTTTCAAAGTGATCCCACAGTTTTTGAACAAAACAAGCTAAATATATGTACAGTATAACATTAACATTTTTTAGTTTTTAAATACTAAACTACTATTCACCAAAAGTAGTTTGTTGGTTTGAAAGGGATAATTACCCAAAATTAAAATTCTGATATTATGTCACATCAAACCCATAAGGTTAATCTTTGAAACACAAATTAGGATATATTTTTTAATAAAACCTGAGAGGTTTCTGTCTCTCCACTGAAAGTCCAGGTAACCAAAACTTAGAAGATACAAAATATGTCATAAAGGATTTGAAAAATGTATCCATATGAATTAAGTGGTTTAATCCAAGACTTGTCAAGAGATGTGATTGCTTTATATGATGAACAGATTTCATTTAGGCTTTTATTCACATACGTAGAGTGCATCATATATAGTAAATATTAAATTTATGTGGATCGATTCAGAATCCTTAAAGAAAGACTCATGATGCTTCGATGGATTTCCCCCAACTTTAACTGTAACTGAAAAAGTTGAAAGTTTTTTGATTCTGTGAAAAGGTCTAGCAGATGTTAGCTGTTTTTATAATATTTTTATAACAACATTTATATACTGATATTTATTTTAAGCGGGACTTCATATGGACTGCCAACTTCATGTGTAAAATGCTCTGAAAAGTGGTTGGGGCTACTTCATTTTATACAATTCTGAATAATAATACCATATTTATAATTATACCTTGGCTCAAATTTACTACAATGACTCTGAGACCTTGAAAACACCTTGAATTATTCCCATGTGTTTGTGGGCCATACATGTGGTCTTCATACAACAACCCTTTGGTGAAACTCAACTCAGATGGGTATGCACAAAAATCCAGAGAGGTCAAAGGGATGATAAGATCAATCAGGAGTTCAATCCCACACAATCTTACACTGGGTATGTTCCCATCTGATGCTGATCCATTTCCTGTTTGCTATAAAGGCTTTGAGCACTTTCCATGGTAGGAACTCGTGGGGAAATTGGCTGTTTGAGAATGCATCACAGAAAGCAACAGCTACACACTTAAAGGATTAGTTCACTTCTGAATTAAAATTCCCTCATAATTTCCTCACCCCCATGTCATCCAAGATGTTCATGTCTTTCTTTCTTCAGTCGAAAAGAAATTAAGGTTTTTGAGGAAAACATTCCAGGGTTTTTCTCTATATAGTGGACTTCAGTGGGGTTCACTGGGTGGAAGGTCCGAATTGTAGCTTCAGTGCAGCTTCAAAGCATTCTACACGATCCCAGATGAGGAATAAGGGTCTTATCTAGCGAAACGATTGGTCATTTTCTAAAAAATAATAAAAATGATATACTTTTTAATCTCAAAAGCTTGTCTTGTGTAGCTCTGCAATGCGCATGTGCAGTCCCATTCGAAACAGTTAGGGTTGGTCGAAAAATTTACAAAAAACGGTAAAACAGCTATGTAGGACGATTTAGAACGATTTTGAAGTTGGAGGAGAAAATGAGATGGGAGTTTTTCGATATACCCTAACTGTCATGAACCGGAATGCACAGAGTTCACGCAGAATTAGACAAGACGAGCGTTTGAGGTTAAAAAGTATATAAATTGTAATTTTTTTTAGAAAATGACAGATCGTTTCGCTAGATAAGACCCTTCTTCTTTGTCTGGGATCGTGTAGAACACTTAAAACCCTGGAATGTTTTCCTCAAAGACCTTAATTTCTTTTCGACTGAAGAAAGAAAGACATGAACATCTTGGATGACATGGGGGTGAGAAAATTTTGAGGAAATTTTAATTCAGAAGTGAACTAATCCTTTAAGAATAGTTCAGAGCATAGCTTTAGAGTGACAGACAAAAAGACAGTGATGGTTTATAAAGGATCTCCACATGGTTTTAATGTGCGTGTGCGGAAAACGTGTGCCTCAAGTACATGACTGTACTAATCCAAGCATGCAAATTCATGTAAGAAATACTTATTTTGTGTGTAATCCAACACAATTTCCATGAGATTATGACTGAGGGGCAATGTGGCTGGTGGGGAATAGAGAAAATAAGGGGTAAAAGCAGCATGACAAGGGAAACACAAGCCTTTCAAAATAAGACTCTGACTTGTAAATGTGCACCAGTTCAGATGCACACATATATACAGTGGGTACGGAAAGTATTCAGACCCAAAAACTTGTTGCGTCTTTCCCAAAAAGACTCATGGCTGTATTAGATCAAGAGGGTGCTTCTACTAAATACTGAGCATTTTTCAGTTTTTCTTTTTTAATAAATTTGCAAAAATGTCAACAATTCTGTGTTTTTCTGTCAATATGGGGTGCTGTGTGTACATTAATGAGGAAAAAAAATTAACTTAAATGATTTTAGCAAATGGCTGCAATATAACAAAGAGTGAAAAATTTAAGGGGGTCTGAATACTTTCCGTACCCACTGTACATTTGAATTTATTTAATAATTTATAGGAGTGCAGGGGTTTTCAAACCAGGCATTCAGGGGGGTACAATTTTTTTTTTTTTTGAGATTGACAAAACCTTTTTTTTTTTCTCGAAAAACATGAGGGTGAGTAAATGATGATGGCATTTTTATTTTTGGGTCCCTTTCAGTATTTGATTTGAAAAGTTACAGGTGTTTTAGAATACCTTATTATAAATGGGCTATTTGTCACCCATTTATGCCAACACTGTAAAAAAAAAAAAAAAAAAAATTTAATTTGCAGTAAAAATAACAATAATAATAATAATAGTAATAAAAGCTGTGTTTGGCAGAATTTTACTGTAAAAAATATGGTAGCAACACTTTAATTTTTACGGGACTGAACTTCAGTTTAGTATAATTTAGTAAATTTAATTAACTAATATATGTCAATATTCCATATACTGTCTCTTTTGTACCTGTATAATAAACTGTTGACCACCATAATACCACACATGGTAAAAGAGACAGATAATGAATTAGAGTTCATCACAAGTAGCTAGTAGATATACTAAAATATAAGCTGGACACAGTCAAAACACCATCATAGTAACACAACACTAAAATAATGCAATAAACATAAATGAACATAAGATATGACACAAAATCCTAATGTACATAACTGATAACAAAAATGAACAATACAAATAGTTATTTAAAACAATGCCATCAAATGTAAAGTTTCTATGTAATGTAATGTAAAAACTTGTCGTTAACTGATTAACAAGTTTTTACCATAAAATTCTTATCGTCTTTTACCATTAAAATTACAAATATTTTCTACAGTTTGCACAGTGCCTTCTTTTTTATTATGTTTTAAACCAACCATATGCATTTTCTGACTATTTTCCTCCTGTGGTGTAAATATTATGTTTTCATTTTTCATCAGAAATGCTTTCATGCTTATATAAATAATTGTAACGTGACAAACTGATGTTACATTAAGTGAAAGTCAACTGATAGATAGGTTGTTTAGTTTACACCCAGCTGTGTGGAAAATACATGACATTGATTTTTAAGAACAAACCAGCCTATTCAGGTCATAGTTATTGTTCCTGTCATAAATAGCAACAGAAATCTCAATTTCTCTCAGACATTCAACCAGGAAAACATGTCATTTTTGAATATGACATAATTACAATTATAATTACAGTGTGTCAGCAGTGGAAACAGACTTGCAGTGCAGTGAAAACCACTGAGATCTTGTGATAAATAAAAAGTCTGCTCTCTCATGTTAAAGGATTGATGGACTTGATGTTACAAGGTATTACATCAGTTTCAGACAGGGCATTCACTCACAAGATGCATTAAATCAAACAACAGAGATTAGATTAAAAATCTCTTTTGTCTGTTTTATATCTCCTAAAACGATCCTTGTTTCCTAATCCCATATTTTGATGATGTCTGCTTTAGTGCTCAATTAGACATTCAGTCCTCATATTGTGCATTCTGTGTTGTCTTTGAGTTTGTATCTGTTTGTAATTCTCTCTGCAACATTTATATATTTTGACATGGTCTATTATAGGTAGAAGCATCCGGCCCCCCAGTGTTTCCACATCGTCGAATCCGGCCCTCTTTAGGAAAAGTTTGGACACCCCTGGTCTATTATCTCACTTTTCTTGCAGCACTTCCTAAAGTCTCTCGCACCATTACCCCTTCTCCACAGACAGGGTGCCGATGCTCTCAAACCAGGAACTGCTCAGCATGAGTGGCCTGAGGAATGAGATAATGTCCTTGCCAAGTAAAGTTTTCAGAACAATAACAGCTAGATTGCTTCAGTTGTAATCAGCTAAACTGTCTTCAATGCAAGTGCCTGATATGGCGCATTCAGTAATTTTGTCACACTACAAAGCTATTCCAGACACTTGACGTTCCCTGTCTGTCTTAGAATAGTTTACAAATGATTATTTACATATTTGACTATTGATTTTCTTATTCATTTTGCTCTTCTCAGCTAATATTTCCAATATTACAGCAATGTAATGTGACATATTAATGAGTGACATTTACGAGTTAAACTGATTATTTAAAGGGTTAGTTCACCCAAAAATGAAAATTATGTCATTAATTACTCACCCTGATGTCACATGGATTGTTTTACCGATCTCATTGCTACGTTTCTGGACGTTGATCGTAGTACCCTTGCTGTCTGTGGGAGGGTCAGATTCTATCAAAAATATCATAATTTGTGTTACGAAGATGAACGGAGGTCTTACGGGTTTGGAACGACATGAGGGTGAGTAATTAATGACAGAATTTTCATTTTTGGGTGAACTATCCCTTTAATTAGAAAAATGCAAAATGTTAATCAATTGGATTGTGATGTGCTCCATACAAGAATATAGGCAGACTAAATGTGAATTTACAGAAACAACGGGTAAATACAAAGATTGTGCCATATTTGTTTGTGGGTATCAGTCCACAAATGCCTCACATGAGCACTGGACGAACTAGCTCTGTAGGCAGTCGAATGTAAGATGATAGTATTTCATGCAGTACCACTGCAAATGCTAGCACCCTGCAGCAATATATTAGAGATATATTGTACTGCCATCAGTAGCAAAAAAGTGCTCCTAATACTGAATGAGAAAGAGCTCTCTATTTCTATAGAAAACCATCTTTGAAATCTCTGAAATGTGCCGTGTTCAGTAGGATGGCAATGCAGCAAATAAAACCAAGTGTACTAGATCACCCATGATATTAGTGGGGTGTGATACTGGTAATTGGCAATTATGAGTCTTTTAGCTTGAAGGATTTAAAGAGATAATCTGCAGTTCTCTGTAGAAGTGCAAAAGAGGTGCGGTGACAGTCATGTTCCTCACAAAATGCCACATTCTCTAAACATGGTAAGATTGATTGCTTTTTTAAATGTTTGCGGGGACAGAGATTGTTCTTTGCCATATGCAGTTACATAAAGTCGGTTTTGATAAAAACATCTGTCAACCTCATAAATAATCTACTTCGTATAAGATGTACAGTATGAAGTTGGCAATCACTTTACTTTCACATAAGCACTTGGGAAGTGTAACTGTGTGTGTCCACCTGTCTTTTAAATGGAAATTCAGTTAGAGTTTTTTTTTTTTTTTAGATTTGGTCTAGTGATCAAATTTGGCTGTGATCACATTGGCTACAATGTGGCTTTATGGAGTAAAGACACTGATATGAAGAAAGCAGTACAAAGTCAGTGTTATACTCAATATCTTTAAAAGAGATAGTTCAACCAAAATTTTAAATTCTGTCATAATTTACCTCACCCTCATGTCATTTCAAACCCTGTAGCATTTCTAGCCTTTCAGGCCCCCCTATTAAATACATATTTTAATCTTTGATACTCACTTTTGATCTTTTGATTAGATCAAAAGTGATTCATTCGCGAATCTGGCATCGATGATTGAAAGCACACAGCACGATTGCTGAAATATTTTCAGGGAAAATGATTCTCAGGTTGTTATATTGTAATCTCTATTGACATAGAAGGATTTATCAGAAATATTATACCGAGGCACAGTGATTTATTTACTGTCGCACCAGTAAAATAGGTCTAGCCCCTGACCAAATCTCTGTCTGATTTACTTCTACATATCACAAAAGAAAATATTTTGAAGAATGTTAGTAACCAAACTGTTCTGTTTCCCCTTGACTTCCATTGTATCGTTAGTCTATATAGTGGAAGTCAATGGGAACCAAAACTATTTGGTTATCAACATTCTTCAAAGTATCTTCTTTTGAGTTCAACAGAAGCAAGAAACCCAGACAGCAACATAGTGTTGGCCCAGATCCGGCCCACATCTGGCCCA
>NW_015657606.1:22043-39660 GCF_001515625.1 Sinocyclocheilus rhinocerous | reverse complement strand
AAATCCATGCGGGCCAGATGTGGGCCGGATCTGGGCCGAAACTGTCTGCTGTCTGGGAAGTCATACAGGTATGGAACGACATGTGGACGGGTAACTGTTGACAAAAATTTTCACTTTTGGGTGGCCTATCCCTTTATTCATTGTTGACGGTCAATTCATTGTTGACAGTTAATTGTTATGGATCAGAATTGCACTACAGAATTCAACTAGCCTATATCTGTCATAAAAGCTGAATGTAAATATCCACAGAAATATAAAAACCCCTCCATGCCCACTATTCTGAGATGTCAAGGTAAAAAAAAGTTACCCCCTGCCTGTGCTGAAACAACCAGTTGTGAAGCTCTCATTCCAGTGCACACACACACAAACACACACACACACACACACACACACACACACACACTTGGATGCACCTCCTCCATGCCGGCTGTTCTCTCTTAGGGCCACCACTCCACAAACTCTAGATCAGCAATGGAATGTGCTGAGCACTGGCAGGATCAAAAGCACTGGCCAGCTCCCTCACGTCACCTGACGGAATCCAATTAAACCTTTATGGGGGATCAGAGTGATGCAGTGTGTTTGCATGAGTGTGTAAAGAGGTGAAACGGTGGGGGTGACTGAACAATGTTGCATCTCGATAAATAGTGATAGGAGGAGTTGGGGGCAAACACACACACACACACACACAAGGGACCTGATGCATCTCATTCACAGAGTCCCCAGGGCAAAAGTTTTATGAGTCTAAACTTAATGAACATCAGGTGCTCTTATTTAAGCAACATTAATAATAAAGGTTTAAACACAAAGGTCAATATAGTCCCTTTATAAAAAGATGTTTCACACTCAGATTGGGCAAAGAATTGAACTATTAACTGAATCAAAAGTCTATTTGAGGGGCAGGATGCTCTATTTTATTGATCCTAATGTAATGGATCACCACAGACAGCTGAAGTCTAAAGTTACAAAGTTCCATTACGCTTATAACTCAATAAACAGGCTTCGGTGTCGGCGCTAAACGTCAAAGCGTACGGTAGAGGTGAGATCACTGATTCAAATGATCGACTCCACCGGGAGAGCGGTGACGTCACAGCGGCGGAAAGCCAGCCAGGCATCCCGGAGGATCCGCGCGCCTCCTCCACTGCCTGAGCACACGAGCTCTGAGTGAGTATTGTGGATAGTCTCTTCACGCGTGGAATCCTGCTCACGAGGATTTCGGGTGTGTAAGGAAATGTAGGGGCTACTACACCACGAGCCGGATTTATTACGAGTTTTGACTGAATCTCCATGCGAAGACATGCTTACATACTCTTTTTGCCAACACATCCTGGAGATCATTTAGACGCAACTTTGGAGCGGCGGCTTTTGCCCGCTGAATCTGGTGAGCCTCCTTCACAATAGCTTTTCAACTTTGCTAAATGCGGCTACTTTTACTACAAAATGCATTACAGAAAAAAGCAAAACAGAATTACTGTATCTACTACTGTTACTACAAGAACTACTCCTTTACTTGTGGTACTTGACCAGCAATAAATATCATAATTATTGACATCGTCATTACGCATAATATTGTATGCTCATGCATAGGCAATGGACACACGCAACTGGATGTAAGCATTCTAAAGGGAGTTGCACAGATTGAGGTATAGAGCGCACAGCCTCGCGGATCGCTCGCGCTCTGGCACAGCAGTGAGACAGCGCCATCATTCGCGAGCAACAGCGAGCATGTGCCGTGCTAGAGCGACGGGTTAAAACGGGTTTCCGTCTGACGATACTTTCCCTCGGGTTCCATGTGGTATGGAACGTTGCTTTGAATTTTTAGAGTGTTTGTGTTTGTTAAATATACCTCAAAATGTAAAGATTGTATGTCACTATTTCACTATACCAGCCCGGGAAATTATGCGATTCACAACACCATAGCAAAGATTAGCAATCACTTCTTAATGAAGCAAACATTACCTTAAGTTCTCAAACACTTAAAGCCAGAAAATCAGTCAATAATAAAATAAGAAAAAAAAAGACAAATAAAGACGAGTAGGCTACCAAGATGAAGTTTTTGCTTTAGTTTTTCTTTTTCATGTGTCTTATATCAACAGGCTAAATAATCGGAAAAGGGGTAATAAAATATTATTTTGATATAGCCATTTAGATTAGAATTATATATAGCCAATACATTAGGCGAATAAATATAAAATCTATTAAAGTTATGGTGCCATGGTTTTCTCTTTTCATTAGGCTATATTGTTTGGTTTATTCGCCTGCATCTACACTGCACGACCTAATCTATCGATGTGAAATTTTTATACATATATTCAGCTTTATATTTATATTCGCCTAAACAACTTTGTTAACACTAATAATCACCAAGATAGCATTTGAATGAATGGTGTATAACCGTTCAGTTGCGAACGCTTTTCACAGTCGCATATGCGTCAGAAAACGCAATAATGCTGTAGAAAAAAAACTGGTATTGATATATCTTTTTATTTTATCTATGGACTTGGTACCGAAGTACCGGTGTTACTTCCCTAGTGATAGGTAGCCTAATGTAGGTACCTTGCGCGTCAGCCGTTATCATGACAAGTATCTCAAATGCTGACAGCCCTGGAGATAATTTTTCTGCTTCGTTCCAAAACGTATGATGTAGCATATTTCTTCATTAGAGACAGAGGTTTGGCACATAAAATAAAACATCAAAGACTTCTCCTGTCCCACTGTGAGGGGAGAGCGACAGCCGTTTCATCTTCATGCCAACAGGAAGTAGATCCGTGCGCTGTGCAAGGAGCGCGGAGAGATATTAAGAGCGCTTTGTGTGTGCGGAATCGGATCGGAGAGTTCAGTGAGTGAGTGAGCAGAGAGAGCGGCTGAGAGTGACGGTACCATGCAGAGATTCGGAACTTACAAACTTCATGAAAAGCCACCAAGCAAAGGACGTTAGTACTGAAATAGGTATGTACGATTTGGGAAGTCTTAATATTGCGCGAGGACTTCTTGGACGTGTTCTAGTTTTGTGCTATTTTCAGAAATGCGTAAAAGTTTCAGTCAGCTCGCGGTGTAAAGTTGCCGTTGGGAGTCCTCCACTGCTAGTGGAAATAGGGCAGCTTTGAAGTTGACCGTAGCTTGGCAAAGCTGTTGGAATACTCGATGTGTTCAGTTGCAGTTGAATTATTTAAGATAAGCGGTCCAGAGTGGTCAGCTAATTGTTTTCGAATGTGAACAGTTGATACATCTGGCCAGCACATGAAGGCATCAGTGTGGCGACGTGAAATGAATAGGAACTGACGGACTGGGGGATGGGGATACACTTTAACAACGGAGCAGAAGCCCGTCTTTTGTTACTTTGGTATTTTGTTTCCATTCCAAAGGCTAAATTGCCGTATATTTAGGAGAGTTAACACTGAGGTTCCTTTGAAAACATTCAAATAGTAGGCTATGTTGTTTAGTGTGCTAAAAACAAAAAGGTTTTATGGTTCTTTGGTGTCGCCGAGAAAGTTCAGTCATATTTATTTCATTTCTGAACTAAACGTCATACTGACGGTTGTAATTCTCTTGCTGTTTTATATGCTGGAGGGCACGAATAGTTGCGAGGACATGTGGAAATCTCGAGCACGCGCTCGCGGAGTCCTCTGCTGTAAATTTCTTCACACACAAAACCACTTACTAAATGTTAAATGTTGTATTAATGTTAGGAATTTCTACATTGCTCGGTCTTTCGTCGACAAGCTAGCCAAATATACACGTCTTTTAGCGAATGACTTAATGCGAACAGATGAAACGAATGCTGAAAGTTTTATTAGAGATTTGTTTAATATGCTTAGCCATGCAAATTACACTTTCCTGATGTGTAGCATATCAGAAAATAGACAAAACAATATTAAGAATACTACGAACCACCATGATTATGCCTTTCTTACGGCTAACACAAAGCATGAATACATAGGTAATAAGCTCTTCTTTACAGTGTATTAGTGAGTTCTGGTAAAACATGCAGATCAAATTAGGGATGAAAAAGAAAGTTTTCGTATTTTATCAGTTTTTCATATTCATTGATTTCCTACTTATGAACATAATATTGAATACATCTCTCTCTGTACACATTGTATTGTTCTTATCTGAAGATGATGTATGGCAGGAGGCAGTGAGAATAATATATAATTTATTCAAGAAGCAGTGAAATGTGACTTTATATGTATACACAAAAGGCACTTCCATCCTCACGGTGTTCACGACAATTCATCATTTGGCCTATCTGCTTGTCATGGTGTCTGTGGTGAAGTTGGAAATATAGACAAATAGTCAGTGGCTGTGTCTATGAATGCTGATGCACTAATCATATTTGTTTTGAGTGATGATATGCCATAAACAGATATTTAAAAGTTGCCTGTCAGTTTCTTTTCTGCTGCAACCCAGAGATTAAGATTAAATTATCTTAATGATAATTTAAGAAGTGTTAGATATGAAGTTTTCAGATGAAAGACTCAAACCATGTAAATATGTCCCAAATGTACTAAATCTATTAAAAGTGGAGCTGCATTATCTCTTAACTTTTTTCTCTTTATTCTCCACAGTTTCAGTGAGGAGTGCGCTGCAAACATGCAGAACCACGTGACTTCACTGCTGGTGGTTCTGCTGCTCCTGTGCGGCTGCACTGGGATCCAAAGCCTCGACACTGCGCCCATCCCTCTGTTTACCCAGTCTGTTTACAATGCAACCATTTATGAGAACTCCGCTGCTAAGACCTATGTGGAAAGTCCTGTCAAAATGGGAATCTACATCACAGACCCTACCTGGGAAATACGGTACAAAATCGTGTTGGGAGACAATGAGAACCTTGATTTAGACAGTGGGGAAAATGGATATGTCACTTACAGCATTGCCAATGTGAATCCTCAGCCGTTTGTCATTGACTACTTCTCTGGTGTCATCAGTAGTTCAGAGATTTTGGATTATGAACTGATGCCAAGGATTTATACCTTGAAAGTGCGGGCGTCAGACTGGGGTTCCCCTTTTCGACGTGAGGTGGAAACTCAGGTTACAGTCACACTTAACAACTTGAATGACAACAAGCCACTTTTTGAGAATGTGGATTGCGACATAACTGTGCCAAGAGACCATGGCGTTGGTGAACAGATCACAACGGTGTCTGCTATTGATGCTGATGAGTTGCAGTTGGTGAGGTACAGAGTGAAAGCTGGGAATGACTTGAATCTTTTTGAAATGAATCCAAACTCAGGCGTTCTGTCTTTAAAGCAGCCTTTGAGTGAGGGCGAGGCAGCAAAAGTGTCCTATCACAGCTTGCAGATCATAGCCAGTGATGGAGAACGCGAAACTCAGCCCATGTTTTTGAACATTACGGTCGTTACGGCGCGTAAACCAGTCCAAGTGAAATGTATTGATACTGGAGTTGCCAGCATGCTGGCAGAAAAGCTGCTGCAAGGAAGCAAGATCCACAGCCAAAGCGAACCCGAAGACCACTTCCAAGACTTTCACTCCGTGAATCGCGTTGCGCCCCAGTTTGCAGAAACTTTTCCCAGTGTGATTGAGGTCAAGGAAGACTTGCCTGTCGGGGCCAGAATTGTCCATCTTAGTGCCACGGATTCTGACAGTGGTTTTAATGGAAAACTGGTTTATGTTATCTCTGGGGGTGATGTTGGGAGTCGTTTCGTCCTTGACATGGACAGCGGATGGCTCAAAGTGTACGCATCTCTTGACAGAGAAACAACTGATCACTACACATTGAACATTACCGTGTATGACCTTGGAATACCCCAGAAGTCATCTTCACGTCTGCTGGATGTAAAAATCCTGGATGCTAATGACAACAGCCCACAGTTTTTACAGGACTCATACTCCGTGGACATCAGCGAGGGCACTGCGGTGGGCACAGAGATCATTCAAGTTGAAGCAAAAGATAAAGATCTTGGCGATAATGGCGTGGTCAGATACTCCATATTGGCAGACACGGATCAATTTTCTATTGATACAGAAACCGGGATCATTACGGTGAAGAAGCCTCTAGACCATGAAGTGCAACCCAGTTTTGTGCTCAAGATAGCAGCTCGTGATGAGGCCGCTGCTGAACCTCAACTTGTCTCGACTGTGTTGCTTAAAATCACACTGGAGGATGTAAATGACAACCCCCCGAAATTTATTCCTCCAAACTATCAGGTGAGAGTACGTGAGGATCTACCCATTGGTACTGTTATAATGTGGCTGGAAGCTCACGACCCTGATGTTGGGCCATCTAGCCAGGTACGATACAGCCTCATTGACAGTGGGGACGGGAAATTTGAAGTAGACAAATTAAGTGGTGCCGTACGAATCGTTCAGAATCTGGATTACGAGAAAAAGCAAGTGTACAGTCTCACAGCAAGGGCGAAGGACAAAGGGAAGCCGATATCTTTGTCCTCGAGTTGTCACATTGAGGTGGAGGTTGTGGACGTGAATGAGAATCTGTACAGGCCATTGTTCCCATCATTTGTAGATAAGGGATTTATAAAAGAGGATGTGCCCATTGGAACATCAGTGATGAAAATCACAGCTCAGGATGATGATAAAGGAAGAGACGGAGAAATCCGTTACTCCATTCGGGATGGGTCGGGTCTGGGGATCTTTACTATCGACGAAGAAACTGGTAAGTTATCTTCCTTTCCCTTTTATCCGTTCATGACTGGGGCGGGGGATATTTTGTCGGGTCATGAATTATTCAAGAAGCAAATCTTCTATGCATGAAAGTGGCCGGTGATATGAACGATGCGAATGTGAAAGGACTTGCAGTATTAGAGGTGTTTTTTGGGTGTACAGAAGGAGGGATTCATATTTTGTGTGGCATCAGTTGGATACTTGCGCAGGTTGGTGGTAGCAGTTGGATGTCTTTGAGAGAGCTGATGAAGAGCATCCTGATTCTTTTCATTTTTCCGCCGGAGGAGAGAGAATTGATGGCAGGAACAGATGGAGCAGCTGTCTCTTGGACCTGCTCTAGACATTCCACACTAGTTGCCGTGGTATTAAGAGGATTGCTCGCCCTCCCCACTCCCTACTTCCGTGCACACATATTTTTCTACTTCATTCTTTCTCTCTGTCTATTTTTCTTTTTAAATAATCAAATCAAGCACTTATTTCTCATTTATAGATTATTTTGTTATGTAGGCCATAGGGTACTTAACGTGTATTAATGTGAGCCGTTGAGAGTTAGGGAATGGTGCTTTTTGAAGCAAACACATTTCAAAAGTCAACATCTGGCCTCATTATCTTTATACAAAGAATGTATTAATACCTCTCTCAGCTGCCCTGACCACTCAAAGCACCTGTGCCAAAAGCTTAAAATAAGCAGTCTAGAATTCCAACGGTCTTTGACACGGAGTAACTATTGGCCACCCAGTAAAAAATGAAAGCCTTATATACCTAAAGCTCAATAGACTGTGAATATTAAGTGTGTTTTTTGGGGGGGGGGGATTAATGTTTTTTTTATGCCGAGCTAAATGATTAATGTGCAAACAGACCAGTGAAACGTCATGCCTAAAATATGTTTTTGTGCATGCATGCAATCAGTGTCTGTACTTTATGCATAACAAATCACCAGGTTAGTCAAGGTGGAACTGTATTAGTAGTTGTACTGTAATTTGTTTCAAGGAAGCCAGGCATGTCTACCTAAGAAAGTAAATTAGCAGTATCCCCTTTGAATCCCTTTTAAGAAATTTTGCTTTCTTGGGTGGTAAATTTAGCATGACAGGATGTGCTGGCATAGGGATGTCCCCCCCAACAAGACCATCTGTTGGCCATTGTGCCTGCCCAGTCTTATGGAGATTGGGCTTTGCTGCAGTTCCAATGGATCGAAGCTTATTTAAAGGTTTTTCCAAGTTGATTTGGGTACAGAAAATAGTTAAATGGTGTCTTGGGTGTATCAAAAAGTTAGAAACCTGAATGAGTTTGTCACCACCACAGATATAACGCTTCTGAACTTTGCAGGGCTCAACAATAAGGATGGTCTGCTGACCTAGGGCCAGTGTGAGAAAGTTTTGATGAGTTAACAGAACTGTCAGTTTTACATTCATTGATATTGTAGGCCTCTATCCTTTTATTGGTGCGGTATAATCTCCATATCAGTTTTAATCTAATAGTTACCGTTAGGGATGCACCGAAATGAAAATTCTTGGCTGAAGCCGAACAAAATGAAACACTGGGCCGAAGGCCGAATACCGAACATGGTTTTTCACGTTTTAATTTTTATTTTCATTATTATTTTCTTTTTTTTATTTCATTTTACAGAACAGTAAAATTACAAAAACATTTATTAATGTTGATGGAGTTCTTGCTTTTTCTCAACTTTTATTTTGGCAGAAACCCACAGGAAGACCTCAGTGCTTCTTTTTGTTGACAAATTATTCTCATTACGAATTTGGGAAGACGTTTGTTGCACGTATCGCATTGTCACATGCCTTGTAAAAATTCATAAACATTTTACTGAGCAGCTGACGAGTAACACAGTTTCAGCGCAGATTTCCCTCGCGCTTTGCACTTTGAACCTTTAATCATCATACAGTAACCAGCAACATCCCCCCTTCCTCTTCTCATTGAAGACATGCGATGCAGTACTAAACAGTCTCTCGCTGTCGGTACTTGTAATGATTTTTGCGTCTTTCTCAGACAGCTTTAAATGTTTCCACACTGCCGTCATGTTTGCTGCATTAGCGCACGCCTCTATTTGATCGCGTCACGTCTTTGTTCGGTACAATATATTCGGTCTTTTCGCTTATTCGAACACCGAAAGAGCTTTTTTTGCTATTTTCGGCCGAATAATTTCAGTTGCCGAACATTTGGTGCATCCCTAGTTACCGTGAGGTTTCGTGGTTCTGAGTATTGTCAATTGAGAGTCCACTCAGCACCACCCCTAACTAGAGATGCAGGTCACCAGGAGTCTCTGACCTTCTCCCCTGCTCTTTGACCCCCAAATCGATCTATCTGCTCTGGCAACCATGCCATTGTCTATTTCAGAGTCCTATTGTTAAGGATCATAACCAGGACTGGTAGTAATGCAAATATGCCTGAGGTAACAGCAGCTCTCTTGGGAATGGAAAGATTAGAAGAGGGATGGGTAGGAGGTGTTCAGGATTGAGGTCACTACATGTGGGATGAATATCGCGTTTCAAGCAAGGAATCAATCTTTAAACTCAGGTTAGAGAATAGTAATAAAGAGCCATTTGTTGTTCTGCACTAAATGGGCATTTCAAGAACGAGGGGTCACCGTTGCTGGAGGCTATGGGTGTAATGTTTTATGAGAATGAACACCAAAAGAAAGACTGAGACACATCTGGGCCAGATTTGGTGCTTTGGACTATATTTTCCATGTTGTTTACCCATTTTATTCTCTACTTCTGCAGACTCCACAGGGGGGCAAGGAATGTGCAAATTAAATGTTTTCCTTCGTTCATTTCTACCCCCCATTTTGTTCGCCTCAGCCCTACATGTTTGACTTCAGTAGTTCCGCCTCGTAGGAATGTTAGGCTTCCGTCATTTATATCCCGTCTTCCCATAGATGTATTTTTGTTTGTCTGAGCGGAGCAAAAGATTTCAGATAAATAGTGTTCATATCGATATCGGAATTATATCGTATCGACCGAAATGAAGAAATATATCGTGATATCAATTTTGGCCATATCGTCCAGCCCTAAGCTTCCCTCAAAAACCTCAGATCTGAGAAACATAGTATGAGTTAAACTATTACTGACACAATAGAAATTCACCCGATTAATGCTTGAAAGCATAATGGTTACTTGAGATTGTGTCTCTGTTTTTTTTGGTGTGATTTGGTCTGCTTTTCCATCTCAGCAGTAAATACCAAAGCTAGAAATCTGTCTGTAGAACCTCCTGCAGTGTTTACATATGTGATTCTCACAAACATGTCGAGAGCAGAGGGCTATAATGGGCCCTGGTGAGACCTTAGTGCTCAAGCCAGGCAAATTCTGCCATGTGTGTGTGTTTGTCAAGATGACACACACACACAAGAAGAGATGCACAAGTCAATGAGGTATGCAGCTAAATTGATTGATGCCACCAGAGCTGTGCAAAGAGCTAAGTGCCTTTATTTAATAAACCTCCCATGGTAAATCGGAAGGAGTAAAACTGAAGAGCAAAGTCGCAGGTCTTTGCTCTCCAGTTTTATGCAGTGAAATGCTAAAAACAGTCTTAGAAATAGATGGTTGTTGATGCTGAGTTTTCTCTAGGTACAATGTGAGTGAATAAACAACAACAACAACAACAACACACACACACACACATATATATATTTGAGAATATCAACGAGACCTGGTTAGTAGGCAACCTACCAAACATCCTAGCAACCACCCAGAACACCGTAAAAATCTAGTTAGGTTTTATCTTGAATTGAGAAGTCTTGCTTTACTATCTTTAATGGGATCAGTTAAAAACTTATTTTAAGAAGCAACACATTAAAGGTGATGCAAAGGAGCTCAAATTTAAAATTCTGAGGCCAATGACATTGAATGCTCAATTAGGTTTGACCTTTCATTTGAATCCTAACACCTCCTACTAGAGATTATTTTAAAGAACCACGTCTACCAGGCAGTTTTCTCATTTGTGCTCTGAGAATAGTACATTTCTGCTTTATTTTATTCGTTTGCTCTATAATGAAGTCACCTCAGATTCTTTGCCCAGTTGACCACGCTAGATGTGATATAGCAATTTACACCTCTTGTGAAAGTTTGCAGGGTCACCTACATTAAGATACTGAGTAGCCACACTTTTCAGCTCATTAAATGAAAGAAAATGACTGTACATATCTTGATATACATACATATCAATATCACCCTCTAAGTACATTTAATTTGTGTCGTTATTTAATATCCAAAAGTATAAGCTAAATAACCATCAAATAATTGGATCCATTTTTGTTAAAGCCACAAAGATCACAATTTCTCAACTATGTGAAAAAAAGTTGTAGTTTTGATAAAAAAAACTCACCACAGGCTAGGGCTGGGCAAAAAATCGAATGCGATTTTCATGCGAATCTCGTCAGTAAAGCCGCTTCTGGTGATTAGTAGTAAATCTCCAGCACATGAAAATTGCATTCGATTTTTTGCACAGCCCTACCACAGGCTGATGCCATGGTCACTAACTGGTGTCCCAAATGACATACTCTACACTTGTTTTTTCGCTTAAAAAGTGCATCATCCAGATATTTGAAGTGTACTTCCTGTTGGAATTTTCATTGCAAACAGACTGCTCACACTATTTCTACTATAAAATGGCATAGATAGATAGATAGATAGATAGATAGATAAAATTGATAGTGCATAAGCATGCAAATTCGGATGCACCTACTCAGACATCGGCAAACAGACATACCTGCTTGAGCCAGACACCATTAGGTCAGAGAGTTTCCCATAATGCTGAGCATGCAACCATGATCCTCGACTGATTTTTTGCACAGCCCTACCACAGGCTGATGCCATGGTCACTAACTGGTGTCCCAAATGACATTACATACACTTGTTTTTTCGCTTAAAAAGTGCATCATCCAGATATTTGAAGTGTACTTCCTGTTGGAATTTTCATTGCAAACAGACTGCTCACACTATTTCTACTATAAAATGGCATAGATAGATAGATAGATAGATAGATAGATAGATAAAATGGATAGTGCATAAGCATGCAAATTCGGATGCACCTACTCAGACATCGGCAAACAGACATACCTGCTTGAGCCAGACACCATTAGGTCAGAGAGTTTCCCATAATGCTGAGCATGCAACCATGTCTAATCCTCGACTCGCTGCACAAAAATATCTGTTTGTGCATGAAGCAGCATAGAAAGCCAGTGACTGTTCCCAATGTGACTGATGATAAGAAAATGTAGACTGACTTGCGATATAACAATACTTTTTATAAGAAACATTTACAACTTCTGGTTAAGAAGTTTCAAAGATTGATTATTCACTAGGCAAGGCCAAAATCTTCAAACACTGTCTCTAAATGCATTTTAATTTATGTTCTTGGTCCTTCGTTTTATTAACATAACTGTTAACATCTTTCTCTCTTAAGTCCATATGCTCTGGCAAGCCTTTTTTGAATTCTCTTTGAAGACTTACAACCCCACTATCATTTTAGAATGTTTCAAAATGCATTTGTGTAGTAGCCGATGCAGCGTTTTTGAAAACTCAGTCCACTTGATACTTGCTGACACAAATTAAGTACTCTGTTCATTAACAATTCTTTTAGCACTTTTGGGGAAGATATTCGGAGAACAGAATTGCACTTCTAAGAACTGGCTCATAAGTGTCATGGTCAGACTGCAGTGGTTGATTATTATTATTTCTGCAGTTTAGGCCATCTGCTGTCAGAGAGTGAAAGTGCGCTTTCATTCAGTGCGTCTCTCACATGTTCCGCCATGTGCTTCTCGTCCGCGCTTATTTACATCAGAGTGCGCACGCGTCTTTTACGCAGCATACAACGGTGTTGTGCATTTTGACCAGTTTATGGGAAAAGTATTCTTAAAATGCATTCAAAATTCTGAATAATTTGTTATATATAATTATTCACGGTATTTAGAAGTGCCCACGATAACAATATCGTGCATATTCATTACCGTGATATATTGCTTTACCGAATACCGGCACAGGTCTAGTTGAGCCGTATGTTTTTGATTTCCCTAAAAAGAACCAGTAAGATTCATCGATTTGTAATCCGACTACACTGATCTGCCTGTTTTTGATTTCCCTAAAAAGAACTGGATCATAACTCATTGGTTTATGACTTGTACCTTACTGGTCATGTTGTGTGCTTTTTAGATTCTGTAGAGGTTCTGTGGCTCCATTGAATAGTAAAACGGAAAACACTATCAGAGTAGTTTGGTTCTAGTATTTTCAAAACTAGTTCCCATCCTTTATTAAAAATGCTTTCTCTCTTGCTTTGCAGCAGATATTGACTGTTGTTCCTCTGACTAGTGAAATGGTACTTATTGAAGAAATGAATTAGTTCGATGTACAAAGCACTAGTATGAGAGTGTGCATGTGCTGCTCTTTGTGCCGTATCCCCTATATGCCCTTCCTGTGGGGAGAAAGGTTGGCTGATTTGCTCTGATGCCAGATAACAGAGGAATGTACTGGCGGCTTTGATAATGTGGCCCGGGCAGGGAGAAGGAGAAGGGGAAGGGGGTCATCTAAATGAAAGGGGTCAGGAGTGAGTTTTTTCTACTATCACGGTTCTCTTGCCATACATGGTACTGCCACATTTCCCACCAAGTGTCAAAATATTGAGCCTATTATGTGACTACTCTCTTCTATTACCAATCTCGCCATCTCATCGACTTTTTCCGTCTCTCAGGAGTGTGACTACTTCTTTCCCACTTTTTGCAGAGGGCAAATGACTGTGACTGGCTGACTCTATGGCTACGTTTACATGCAACCAAATAATCCATTTGTAATCGGATTGACGGCTCAATCGGACTGAAAAACCTTCATGTAAACACCTTAATCGATCCAATTGAGCTCGATCGGAATGACATTTCGATCGGATTGAAGGGGGGTGGTTTATTCCTTTTCTAATACGATTGAGAGTGCATGTAAACACTCGATCGGATTGAACCCCGAAACTTAAAGAACTGCGCATGTGCAATGACGGAGAAATATCGTAATGACATATGACGCGCAGAACCAGCGGTTCTTCCTTTTAAATAAAGTGTCCTGTCATTATAAAACTCTCCTTTCACTTGGCAACTGTGAAGCGGAGCAGGACAACCTCCCACCAGTCCTTGTTTTGGATTCTCATCCACAGGCAACCCGTTTTGGGCGCGGGGAGGGGCATTTTTACTGTGTGATAAATATGAGCAGCACGGCACAGCGGTTTATATGTATATTTATCCATAAATTAATAAATATTAATTCTGCTGTTAAAAACAAATAAAGAAACCGTGTAGGAGAGTGGTTATTATGTGCAAACAGTGAGAAACTCTATATTTGTGCAGTGTGTGCATGTCAAAAAAAAATCTATTCCGATTTGAAGCTTGTGACATATAAACATCATCCCAATCACTTTCTTTAGCGTTCATGTAAACACTACATTCAGATTCATCAATCGGAATGAATTCAGTCCGATTTAACCAAAAATTGTGCATGTAAACGTAGCCTGTGTAGTCTCTGCTTGAGCCGTGTTGCTGGGGCAACTGGATTCTGAAATGCAGGATCAGGAGTTGATAGTAGGGTGCTAAATGAAAAGCACACTTTCCCTCGTTAAAGTCAACTGCCTTCTCCAACTATCAGGTCCCATTTTTGGGAACTCGTGCTGATGTTAACTCTTGTTATTTTAATGTTCCCTAAATAAAAGCCAGTTGAGCAAAAGAAGACCGGCTATGCCAAAAACAAACCAGCAGCGGAGTGTTTTTGGTTTTAGACGTGTGTGCTACAGGATTGATGGTTTGACATCAAGCCCAGTATTTCATACTCAAATTCCATATGCCATGGTCCAGCTCTCAGCGATGCCAATTCCCATTACGGTGGGCGATGTTGCAGTGTTCACTGTTCCCCTGTGATGTCACAGATTTTTTAACGAGAATCTAAGGCGAGTGACAGCAGATGTAAACATGGTGCTGGTGGAAGCAAAGTGCGAAACCAGAGACGCTAACCACCGACGCGAGACAAACTGTATGATGCATCTGCTCCCAAACTGTATCTGACTGTGCGTCAAAGTTAACTGACATTTTAGCATTGCACATCTTGGGACTATGTATGTCACACCCACGGCTTTTCCATTCAGAGGTTAGAAATGAGAAATGAAGATGAATGCTTTTTATTTCACTGTTGGGCTTCTGCGCTCGACAGATAATCACAACAGCTTGTCACAAAGGCACAACAAATCATTGCATCAGTGTTCAGCAAAAATGCAGTGTTTTTTGCGAAAAACTTGCACCTGTTTTTGAAATACCTCCATTTAGACAAATGTATTTTGTATGCATTTTGTCAACTCAAACCAACATTCAAACAATGGCACAACAAATCATTGCATAGTCCTATTATAGTGATTTAGCCTGGTGTAGAAAGCAATGGCTCAACGGAATTCATGCACTCATTTACATTTACATTTAGCAATTTTGCAGACGCTTTTATCCAAAGCGACTTACAATTGGGGGATACATAAAGCGATTCTTCTTAAAGAGGCAAACAGACACAGGAAGTGCTTGTAATACCAAGTTTTAGGCATTGTTCAAATAAGTACAAGCTAGAAAGAGAAGGAATAAATAAAGAGAAAGACAAAGGTTTTTTTTTTTAGGATGAAGCTAAGTAGCTTCGAAAGAGATGAGTTTTCAGCTGTCGCTTGAAAATTGTCAGGGATTCAGCATTCCGAATAGGGGTGGGAAGCTCATTCCACCAGCAAGGAATGGTGAACGAGAATGTTCTGGAAAGTGATTTTGAGCCTCTCTGTGATGGTACCACGAGGCGTCGCTCACTAGCGGATCTCAGACTTCTGGAGGGGATGTAGATTCGTAGTAGTGAGTGGAAGTAGGCGGGTGCACTCTTGACTGTGTTGCCCTCAACAAGTCACTGAGCGATTCCCAGTGCATTTTCATTATCATGTATTTTCTTAACTAGCACTAGAGTGTATTTTGAAATAAATGTCGTATTTCAGATGGATGTGCCATGAGCTGCAGTGCGCCCTCTAGCTTCAGATGATTGATTGTTTTATTGAACACTTTCACAATCACTAGGATAAATTATTAATGCTGATTTTAATCTGTTATAAAGTGGTTAATTAACTGATCTGTTCTTAAGTGGTTCATTAACATACTTGTGGTTAGGGCTGCATGATTTTTTTTGGGGGGGGGGATCTAAGTGTGATTTTTTTTTCTGTTAAATGTAGTGATTTGCGGTTTTAAAAAGAAAGCTCCAAATTAGTTTTCCTTGTTTGTTAGTTTGCCACTTAATATACTGTATAATGAAATAATAATTAATAATGATTTATTATTTTATTTTTAAGCAAAACATGAAATATTATTGTAATATATTTCACTGTAAAGCAAAAGTATTTCAGAAAAATATAATACATTTTTTTTTACTTTACTGTACAATAGGGATATGCCAGTATCAAATTTTCATGTTGCGATTAATTGCTAATGCTTTTATCACGGTATGCGGTATTATCACGATATTGCAATTTAGTTTTAAAAAGTGCTGTCATAATACAGTATAACAGGTTTAATAACATTTTTCTTATAACAAAAATAACTGTTAAGCTCCATCTGCTGTCAGAGAGTGAAAGTGCGCTTTCATCCAGAGCGTCTCTTACATGTTCCGCCATGCGCTTCTCGTCCGTGCTTGTTTAGGTCAGAGTGCGCACGCATCTTTCATGCAGCATACGGCGGTGTTGTGCATTTTGACCAGTTGATGGGAAAAGTATTCTTAAAATGCTTTCAAAATTCTGAATAATTTGTAATATATAATTATTCACGGTATTTAGAAGTGCCCACGATAACAATATCGTGCATATTCATTACCGTGATATATCGCATTACCGAATACCGGCACAAGTCTATTGTACAACTATTTCTTCATTTTCAAATGTTAAACCATCTAGCTTTTTGTCAGAAAACTACATGCATTGAGGCCTTAAAACTTCTATTTTGTTGGTAACAGGAGCAGCATTTAATTGAAACCAAGTTGCTCTGAGACATTGAAAACACAGAATCATGAGCTGCTCGTCTGTGAAAGAACACAGTGCCGCACATCGCTCTGAAACGCTCTGCACATGTATTTATTTCATTAAACTGCAGCTATTGTGATTTGATAATTGGACTAACCCATATTAGGGCTGAACGATTTTGGAAAATAATCTAATTGCGAATTTTTTTTACCAATATTGCGATTGCGATTTAATATGCAATTATTTTTTAAAGCTCTTTATGTTCTGTATTATTCAACAAAGACAAGCTATAAATCATTGTATAGTATGACCAACACAATATTATATAGATTAAACATAAATGTTCTTTTCTGTAGGCCAGGCCTATATGTTACGATGAAATTAGGTGATGCATGAATTGATATGAATGACATGTTTGACAACTACAATCACAGTAGTATATTGACTGATTTGTTGAACTTCCAACCTTGTAAGCATGTAATAATTATGACAACATAAAGCACTGACAAATAAGCCTGATGTAAACATGAATATGAAAGTCAGTAACAAATCACACAAACGAAAGCAGATTGCAGAAATATAAAAACAAGTCTGTTGCTTTACCACACTACTTTAGGTAATTCAAAGTCAATGTAATAAACATATGTAAACATGTGGACTGCACTAAACACTCTCTGTTAAAGGTGCAATAGGTGATTGTCTTCAGAAACATTTTTTGTTATGCTGGTTGAAAGTCTCTTCACATCCCGATAGCAATCATTAAGTTAAGTGGTCTAAATGTATTTGTCTGTATTTATATATTCTGTGGAAGGTGTAGGATCAAGAAATCTACACCTCGTCTAATCAAAACGTTCGGTCCGAGCGTTTTAATATGCTTTCCTACCTGCCTGTCAACGTATGTATTAGCATACCTCTGCGCACCCAGTTCGCGCAGACAGGATACGTCATCAGCGCGTTCACGCACGCTGTG
>NW_015657606.1:16272-16440 GCF_001515625.1 Sinocyclocheilus rhinocerous | reverse complement strand
ATCGACGCGGGGGTGGTCTCATTCGAAAGAGGGCCTCGAGACGTACACTCGATTCGCATTCGAGAGGGTTCCTTGAGCTGAAGGGATCTGGTGCGGATGGTGCGGATCGCCACGCCGTTACGGAGATATGGCCGTTCAAAGTTTCAATGGTTTTCCATCTTTAAAGCA
>NW_015657606.1:15885-16062 GCF_001515625.1 Sinocyclocheilus rhinocerous | reverse complement strand
CATATGTAAACATGTGGACTGCACTAAACACTGTCTGTTAACTTTAGACCAGTGGTTCTCAAACATTTTAGGTCGCGCCCCCTTTAAACCTATAAAAAAATCTGCCCCCCCACCCTTCTCGAATCCCCATTCCACCTCAGACTACCAAATAATTTCACTAAACATTATGAAAAATTT
>NW_015657606.1:9940-15337 GCF_001515625.1 Sinocyclocheilus rhinocerous | reverse complement strand
TATTTAATTAAAAAAACCTACAGGGAAAAAACACATGCATCACTTGAAACATTGAAAATAGCATAGAGAGAATAACTGTTATTATTATTATTCTCTCTCTGTTATTTATTTATTTTTTGTGGGTTTCTTGCTGTCCGCTAAGGCATAGGACACACACAGGCTTTCCTCCTCACCAACGACATTAAACACCGTGTCTACACCGGACGCGAGCGGCAAAATACAGTAGAACCGTTATAATCAGTGACGCTGTGTACACTGGATGCGACGCGACGCGACAAAACCAGACATTAAACTGATGCCTTGTTCTATTTATGACGTACTGACACAAAGTTAAAATGATTTGCAACGGTCGCTTTGTCGCGTCCAGTGTAGAGCTGTTGCGGCGCGACGCGACAACTGTAGCGTCCGGTATAGACACGGTGAGTGAAGCCGAGATCAAGATATGCCTCGTCATATTTTCTGCATTTAGCTTTTGAATGATCAGCACCTGCCTGGTTCTGTGCGACTTCATCTATGGCTTTTCTCTTCGCTTTCACAAACTGATCCATCTCCCATTCTAAGTTACGTCTTTTGGCTGTTTTCTGTTTTATTTATTTTCTTTTTCTGCTGATGGCCCGCGCTCGATTTGAAGCAGCGCTGCTTAGACCGATGGGTGTGTGTCATCAAAGTACTGCGAGAGCTATAAGAGAACGGATGTCTCCTTATGCTTTCTCTCGTTGTACTTTGATGTCACACGAACACACCTCTTTACTCTTGCGTGTCACGTGACCGAGTGTAATCGCAGCCTCTGCGATTGAAAAATCGTGTTTTTTCATATTGCGATATTATCGCAAATGCAATTAATCGTTCAGCCCTAACCCATATCATGATTTCAGTTTTAATTTAGATTTTTGATAACACTTTACAATAAGGTACCATTAGTTTATGTTAGTCAATGTAGTAACTAACATGAACAAACAATGAACAATACAGTATTTATTAATCTTTGTTAATGTTAGTTAATGAAAATACAGTTGTTCATTGTTAGTTCATGGTACTTCACAGTGCATTAACTAATGTTAACAAACACAACTTTTGATTTTAATAATGCATTAGTAAATGTTGAAATGAACTAAGATTAATAAATGCTGTAGAAGTATTGTTCATGCTTAGTTCATGTTAATTAAAGTAGTTAACTAATGTTAACTAATGCACCTTATTGTAAAGTGTTTTGATTTTTTTATGCAGACCCCATTGTGGTGGTGTTAATCTTAAAAAAAAAACAGTAAAAACAGCAATAAGGATAATGTACATTGGCATTTTTCATGTAGTCTTTGCTGCGGTCAGGCTTGCCCAGCTTTAAGGCTTTGCACATTTTCAGGTTTGTAGTCATAAGACTGTCCATGTAAACTCCCTCAGAAACAATTGAAGTAGGAACATACGCCTTCATTTAGACTGCTTTGTGTGTTATGAACACTTTAATGTATGTAACCCCATATCACAGTGTCTGTGTTTGTTTTGGAATGCCGGTTGCACAGCTTTGCCCCTAGATAACAGTTAGGTATAAATTCAGGTTCATAATGATATGTAAAAGTGTAATTAGGAGCCTAGTTAAGAGTAAGACATCTGGGGTTTGAACCAAATGACTTTTCTATTCCCTGTGTTTTACTGCCTCGCCAGACTCCTCCCTGCAATATTTGAAACGCCTTTGATCCTCGCCACACAGAAACACTTCAAGGAGCGCACGCTTATAAATAGAAAAGTTAGAGGAAAAAAAAAAGTGAGGCTTTCAAAATGTCAACGCAGCACCCCGTATGAAACATACTCTCACTTCATAATCTTATCAGCCTTCCCAAAAGAGGAGAGAAAAGCTCTCTGGCATGAACTGGCACACTAATGTGTCGGCCAAGTGATAATGCCAGTGCCGACTATGTCACTGGGCAGCTATTTCATGCTTCGAAAAAATGTTGTTATAACGGAGGACAGACGCTTGTTATCAGGAAGGGCTTAAAGATTGGAGTCAGTTCATGGGGGAAAGAGCATACTTAAAGTACAAACATGATATTTAAACAAACAGGCCGCGCTCACTGCCAGTTCTCTGCTCTTCTGGACAATGGGATCTGTTTGGGCAAGTGTCAAAAGAAGCTCTCAACTGGAATTAATAGGCTAAAGCAAGCAGGAAAAAAACCCTCTTGTTTCTTTGACAAATATCCTCTTTTTTTCATGCTCCTTTTTTGTGCCAACTTAGAATTTGTCAGCATAGGCATTTTTTCCAGTATATACCTAGGTTTCTATCTTAAATGTTTTGTTTTGCAAATGCAGTGATCTCCGCTCACTCTCTGCTTTTAACATGATAAGATTAGTGTGATATGTAGAGCGAGACACAGTGACATAATGCGAGTGTGCTATATTAAGTCGGTCAAATCATTCTGTTCCTCCTAAGTATGATTTTTCCCTCTAGCCAGATGTTACAAGCAGTTTTTTAGTGCTAGTCAGGTTGGTAGTTGCTTTGTTAGTCCGGACGATATAGTGAAGACGCAATGATGCGTAACACGGAAATAGAGGGTTGACTCAAGAGGCTCCACAAGCCCATAATCACTTGTCCAGGATGCCCTGCAGATAAGGTGGCTTTTGTGTGCCAGAGTGTTTGTTAAAGTCATCAAGCACTCATTCTTTAATTGCTTCCTCAATCCGCTATTAGAGGCCGATAACCATGGCAGTGGCAGTCCCTTTTTTTCTAAACTAGATTTGTGTTGGTTTCCAAGATAATTTTAGTCTAGAATGCATCTTTTCCCACACATACATTTATATACAATACTACAGGTCGACCGATAGTGGATTTTACCGATACCGATAGCTAGGTTGGACCACACTGGCCGATACCGATTAATCAACCGATAGTTTTTAAAATGGTAAACGAAAACTAAAACAGAGCTTTACTATTTTTAAAAAAGCAGTAGCAGTACTGAACCATACTTTGTAAATGAATAAACATATTAATATTAATTATTATATTGATCATTAAAGTTATTTCATAGTTTACTAATGTTAAAAAAAGAAACTTTAAAATGTAAAAATATAGCCTATTAGTAATAGTAAATGTTGAAATGAACACACTAGGAACAATACTTTTACAGCTTTCATTAATATTACAAAAGGACTCTTACTGTAAAGTATTACCATTTAATTTCAACAGTCATGCTTAAAGATGGCCATCTTTAAATATCTACACAAGGCCATAGCATTAAAATTACATACATATGATATTGATATTGTATGTGTACTCTCACACTTTATTTGCTTCTATTTTAGAACACTAAAATACCCATTCATAAATACTGTCACTTGCTTCATTCCTGAATGATTCAGCCGTTCGAATGAATCAATTGAATGAATGATTCAGTGATCAAATCAGTGACTATACAATACTCTGAATATTTAGGATAGGGCTGTCACGAAAACTACTTTTTGTTGTGCGATATATTGCACCAAAATGAATTGTGATAAATGATATTATTGTCATTTTAAGACCATTTTATGCCACTGATTATATAGTGACAGTATGACAATATAATAGCATAATAATGCAAGTACACTCTTTCAAAGAACAAAGAACATTTTATTCTTAAGAATATTTAGACATTGGAATCGGAATGTGAAAAAATGTATGCTAAATAAATAAAACAAATAAATAATGAATACACCTTTGTTAACAAAAAAGTGCAAGGTAACAAGAACTAGAACAAAACAAAGTAACATGTTTAACAAAGTCAGTTTAGACTTTTAAAAGTGTCTCGCACAGATGCCTCAACAGGCCATATTTTCCATTTTTCCAGATCCCATTTTTAATTGTTAGGCAGATTCCGAGAAAGAAACACCAACATTTTTACCTTGTGGGGCTTAAGGCAGGATCTTTCTGGGAAACAATGTTACCAGCTGTGCTAAACATTCTTTCTGAGCTAGTGCTTGTTGCACAAATGCACATGTATTTTTGTGCTAACTTGGCTAATAGGGGAAATCTTCTATGGTTATCTATGGAAATCTATGGGTTCACGCCTTCACTTCACCTGTCGCTGTCTGCTCTGTGTGTGTGTGTGTATGGGGAAACCCTGCCTGAGCCCCGCCTCTGCCACAGAGAGCAGATGAGATGACAGAGGCAGCGCGATCGACTAAAATGTTGGTGACATTCATTTTTTATGTAAAAATTAATATAATAATTATTTTTAATTATTAAAAAATTATCAGTCGCAATATATAGCGGCACCAAAAATGATCGCGCTCATTTCCATATATCGTGCGATAAGTCAATATATTGACTATCGCGACAGGCCTAATTTAGGGCTCAACATTAACAGTAGCCCCTCACTGCAGAACACAAGATCCAGGGGGCGTGGTTGGATCCACATCTAGGGGGTGGAGATTGGTAGGTTTAGGGGTGGAGATGGGTGGGTTTAGGGATCAGGGGGTGGAGACGGGTAGGTTAAGGTATATGTAAGGTGGGAGGAGTTGGATCTGGGGGACCACGCCCCCTGGATCTTGTGTTCTGCAGTGAGGACCATCTCAACATTAAGGATGGCCTGCTGGCCTACATGCATTTTTTATGCCTTGTAAACTTGTGTTCTTTATGGATGTAAATAGAGATGCACCGATTGACCGGCCAGTGATCGGAATCGGCCGATTTTTGACATGGCCCGGATCGGTGACCGGCCGGTCAGTCTCACGGCTTGCCGATTCCGAACCGATCCTTTTATTGCCAGCGGCGCCGGCAATGACGTCACAGCCACGCGCACACTCACAGTTGCGTGTAAACATGTCATTTCACGTGAGAATGATTCTAATTTTAATTGCATTCAGTGTAAACGGCGACTGATAATGTATTTATGCCATGCCAGATGAGGCTTGCACAGCCTGAGTGAGTATGTGAGAGAGACAGCACACACAAAGTAACTCACAGAAATGTATAGATGCATACTGCGGTAGAAAAAAAAAAGATATTTACAAAATATGATTTAGGTAAGCAACATTATGATGTTTCCTCGAATATCAATATCAACACGATTGCAATGTGACACTGATTTTATACAATAGTATTTCAATAAACAAGAAGTTAAAATTAAGTGACTTAAATTTTAGACAAAATATTGACTGTTTTTGCTCAATTTCGCTGACGAAAGTAGTTCCGATCAAAGCCACAGCAGAACTGTTGTGTGTCTTCGAGCAACACACAGGGGCGTTTCGTTACTGAATGAATCCACGTTTTTGAACGAATCAAGTGAGTCAATGATTCAGTGGCCCATTCATAAGGACAGTCACTTGCCTCGTTTCTGAATGAATCAGCCGATTGAATGAATAAATGACTCATTCATTAAAACAGACATTTGCCGCCACCTACTGGTGGTTTAGTCATATTTAAAAGTA
>NW_015657606.1:658-1004 GCF_001515625.1 Sinocyclocheilus rhinocerous | reverse complement strand
GGGTTTAGGGATCAGGGGGTGGAGACGGGTAGGTTAAGGTATATGTAAGGTGGGAGGAGTTGGATCTGGGGGACCACGCCCCCTGGATCTTGTGTTCTGCAGTGAGGACCATCTCAACATTAAGGATGGCCTGCTGGCCTACATGCATTTTTTATGCCTTGTAAACTTGTGTTCTTTATGGATGTAAATAGAGATGCACCGATTGACCGGCCAGTGATCGGAATCGGCCGATTTTTGACATGGCCCGGATCGGTGACCGGCCGGTCAGTCTCACGGCTTGCCGATTCCGAACCGATCCTTTTATTGCCAGCGGCGCCGGCAATGACGTCACAGCCACGCGCACACT
>NW_015657606.1:0-147 GCF_001515625.1 Sinocyclocheilus rhinocerous | reverse complement strand
TGAATGAATCCACGTTTTTGAACGAATCAAGTGAGTCAATGATTCAGTGGCCCATTCATAAGGACAGTCACTTGCCTCGTTTCTGAATGAATCAGTCGTTTAAATGAATCGGTTGAATTAATGAATAAATGACTCACTCATTAAAAC
>NW_015657605.1:527-1218 GCF_001515625.1 Sinocyclocheilus rhinocerous | reverse complement strand
ATATATATATATATATAAATAATTACAAAAAAATGCATTTTATGATGAACGCAGTAAGCACAGGTGACGCGCAATTCCCGCATCTGCGCTCACGCTCGCTCTCCCCTCATGTATGCGGCTGAATACAAATGATCATCATAAGGGAAAAGACATCAGCGCAGTCCGGCGCAGAGAAAAGTAAAATAAAAAAAGCCCGAGATGAAGCCCGTGCATCACTTTCGGGTAACTACGTTCATAATCCTGTGAAACTTTTTTGACTGTTGACGTGTTTTAATGTCGGTAATAATTTCACCACCACCAACAACGCATCTGACTTAATATTCTAGTTTCCATGCCTTAAAATGTATTATATAAAAACTACGAGGCAGTAGGCTATATGGTAGGCTATATGGTTTAAACATGGTTCCCTTTCATGGGAACTTCGAACTGCGTCCTCTAGGGGTCGCTATGGGGAACGCCTCGTCGTGACCCGTGTCTGAAGCATACATTGAAAAAACACCAACACGTTGGCCAGCAACAGCAATGATGTCACTACCGGTGTGACTATAGTATAAATAGGCACCGGGAGAACACATCATCCTCTTCTTCGTCTTCACTGACTGTTTTGTTTGAAGCGTGCATTTCCGTGGTAAGAGCGATCTATATTCCTATCGTTATGGCGAGCACTAGCAAAGCGTTTAGAGGGTGTGTG
>NW_015657605.1:0-461 GCF_001515625.1 Sinocyclocheilus rhinocerous | reverse complement strand
CACATCATCCTCTTCACCGACTGTTTTGTTTGAAGCGTGCATTTCCGTGGTAAGAGCGATCTCTAGTCATTCATTATGGCGAGCACTAGCAAAGCGTTTAGAAGATGCATGCATCCGTGTCATCACTATTTGACACCCGATGACACACACGATCTATGCGTTGTTTGTTTGGGCGAAGAGCACGCACGTGATGTCCTCGAGGGGGCAATCTGCGTGCACTGACCTTCCCAATCCTCCTGCCCTGCGTATGATGAGCTCTTGGAAGTTATGGATTGCGCCACGGCGAGGCTTGGCTTGCCGTGGAAACGGACTAAGGAAGTGACGTTGCGAGGTCGTCTCGATGAACGTTATCTTTCTGGCCATAGCCCTCCAGCTCAGGTGAGCCTTCTTTTCCTTTCGGGTCTCCATACAGAGATAGAGAAGGAATGGAAGAGGCCGTTTTCCTCACGCATCCATCGGTT
>NW_015657604.1:284-1336 GCF_001515625.1 Sinocyclocheilus rhinocerous | reverse complement strand
CAGATCGATCAGTGTTTGACATCCGCGAGAGCGATTCGAAAGCACGCGGAGCAGTCTGCTCTCTTTAGCTCTCGTGGTACTGTAATACATAGATCGGTCTGCACAGTCGGTCCGCGTCAAGTCCAGAGCTAGAGAAAATCTAGCTTTTGATTACAGGCATCTGCTTTCACACCAACTCCTCAGATCTCCTAACAACGGCGCTTTACTCCATCCACTCTCATTTCAGTCCTTCATTATAAACACGCTAAAGATGGTAAATCTAAAACAGACATCACACACCATTTTCTCCAATAGCCTGCTCACACATGGCTTACAGATCCGGCACAAAACACTCGTTCTGTAAACAACCACTTTATGACAAATAGTAAAGCATATCCTACATCATATGAATACAAGAAACAACCTTAAAAGCATCACTTTAGGTTGATTTGACAGTTTCAGTGTCTGATTGTCCTTCAGGACGAGGGCTGAGATTTGCACAATCCCCATCTCTTTTACAGCAACAATCTTGTTCAGAAAAGAATCATTGTGTGTCATGAAGTGTGTAAGTCTGTGAGGGGCTGAAGTCGCTGCAGGAGGTTAAAGCAGAGCTCTGACCCGAAGCATTCAGGTCTTTATAAATGTCACGGCCTCAGCGTGGATCGCCAGACTGATGGAAAGCACTATAAAGGTGAAACATGCTGCCTATGTGCTCACAAAAACATGTCCAGGTCACATTTCAACCCCACTCCTAAAAAAAAATAAAGACTACATTGGGATATTATTTTATGTTTTCCCTGCATTTTCTTTACTCTAACGGATCCAGATGTTTCACTGCTGAGATATTGCAATTGCCAATATTCTCAATGGTGTGTCTGTATATATATACACACGTATATGTGTGTGACCCTGGACAAACCAGTCAGTCATAAGGGTCAATTTTTCGAAATTGAGATTTATACATCATCTGAAAGCTGAATAAATAAGCTTTCCATTGATGTATGGTTTGTTAGCATATGACAATATTTGGCCGAGATACAACTATTTGAATATCTGGAATCTGAGGGTGCAAA
>NW_015657604.1:0-217 GCF_001515625.1 Sinocyclocheilus rhinocerous | reverse complement strand
CTTTAAAGTTGTCCAAATGAAGTTCTTAGCAATGCATATTACCAATCAAAAATCTTTATATAATATCCTAATGATTTTTGGCATAAAAGAAAAATCTATAATTTTGACCCATACAATGTATTTTTGGCTATTGCTACAAATATATCCCAGCGACTTAACAGGGTGTCTACAGATAAGTTAAATTTAAGACTTTTTAAGACCTTTTTAATACCACCTT
>NW_015657603.1:0-862 GCF_001515625.1 Sinocyclocheilus rhinocerous | reverse complement strand
GAAAATGGATTAAAAATAATTGTGTAAAATAAACATACTTATACTCTATTAGACAAAGCATTTTTCACAAATAAATAAATATTTAATAAAAATCTAATTAAAAAGGAAGTAAACACCGTAACCAACAGGGTACTCAGTATTCTGGGAAGTTTGTGTGAATAATTTTTTATTTTTATTTTTTTTAAATAAAGCCAAGGTAACACTCATTTTACATACAGTGAAAATGACATGAATATGACAGTGGGCAAATGCATAAAGCGCAGCATAATTTGAAATCACTAGTTTAAAGTTTGTCAATCGCGCGTCTCCAGTGAAGCTGAACTCTCCTCCTGTCAGCATTCAATTCACACGGACCGACCGGCACACAGAGAACACGCGATCATGCAGGAGACAAATGCACACTTCACAAGATCTCAACTAGATTCGACTAAGTTTGCAAGGTTTGTGAAATTAGATGTTCATTAGTGATTCAAAGATTTGTTTAAATGAGATAAATGCGTGTTTGCTGAATGCTGACGGCAAATGAGAAAGTATTATAATGTTTGCCTTTCTATTACTAATAATATTAAAGCAATCGTTATAATACTTTTTTGTATACATTTTAATTCATTTGTTTAACAGTTCTATCTGATTATTAGATAGATTTATATCCAGCGAACAGCGATAGACAGCGAACAAGAGGAGAATGTGAGCGGTGTGCGCTCAGGCGTCAAAATAAAAGTCCCGCCTCGAACACATTGGCCAAACAGAAAAACTTATCGACCGATGCCGGTATTTGAAAAATGCCAAATATTGGCGATATATCGGTCGACCACTAATTACTAATGTCTCATTTCAGTTTTAGTTTGGCTCTAGTTTTGTA
>NW_015657602.1:0-554 GCF_001515625.1 Sinocyclocheilus rhinocerous | reverse complement strand
TTCTTTAAAGATGTCTCATTTCAGAAAAGTACCCATTATAAAATTGAGTTATTTATTTTTTAGGTGTAACGCCTTTCTTACTTTGGAAAGCAATGGTTAGTTTTCTGAAATGAGGCATCTTCAATTATGCAGCCAAAAAAAATGTGACTATCAGAGGTCTGTTCTATAAACTGTGACAAATTATCATCATTATCAGTATTTAATTAATAATAATACTTTATTCATTTTACCACAGAATGAAATATAGGATGCGTTTCAATCAGCTCCCTAGTTCAGTAGTCAGGGAGTCAGCCATTTTAAGGGCTGTCTCATCGCGAAATCCTTCCAGTGCACTGGAACGTTCGCTCCCTGAAAAATCCCACAATTCACCACAAAAAGTAGGGAGCATCCATGCTCACTATGCCCCCTTACCGGAAACTATGCATGTCACATTTCTGAAGCGCGAAACAAACCACACCAGCCAACTCAAATATGACACGCAATAGAAGATTTGAAGACACATTTTTTTCTTTTGTTTCCAGCATAAACGGGTAGAGAACACATACCTGTAGTGA
>NW_015657601.1:0-1633 GCF_001515625.1 Sinocyclocheilus rhinocerous | reverse complement strand
TAGGTCAAAGTAAATGGCAGACCCCTCCTACGCTCCCAGGACTTTATCCGAATATACAGCATGTAGGAACTACGCTCCCAGGACTTTCTCAGAATATACAGAATAAATCACATGTAGGAAGAACCATGAACAGCAACCACAACGCTGTTGGTGATCTGTTGACGGAGACGGAATCCGGAGCTCCTCACGCCACGGAAGCAAACGCCAAAGTGAGCTCCCCTGGGTTGGTAGCGCCGCCCTTTTTAAAGTCAACTGCTTCAGGATCCGCCAATCACTTTCCTTGATGAACAGCCAATACCTGCACACATGCACCAGTACACAAAACAACACCCACAAAAATAACAATGCCGGGTATCGTAACACTGATCAAGGAAAGGAGTTTGTCAACGAGGTAAGTATAAATAACTATTGAAATGCAAAAGTTATACCCAACATTTACAGTATATGTAGGTCAAAATATACTTTCTCATTTGCTAGCACAGTTTAATCTTATTTGACCTATTTTTTTCTTTCTTTCTTTTTCATGTTACAGATCAATAAGAACGTTTGCAAGGCCCTCAACATTAAAAGAAGTCTCTGTGCCCCTTACCGCCCACAGACAAATGGGTTGGTTGAAAGGATGAATGGGACGATACAGAGGTATAATGTCCATTTCCACTTTTTACATGTATATTTATATACAGTATGTATATACATAAATGTGTGTACATATATGTGTGTATACTATATGTTAAATATATATTATACGTCATATCCTAAAAAACATACTTATTAACCCCTTAAGCCTTAACTCCATGCTAGAGTTTTGGAGTTACAAGTCTTTACTTTTTTTTATGTCACTCAGAAAAAAACAACTCTGAAAATGCCTTCAGGGCTTAAGGGGTTAACGAATGCCTTGTTATTATTATTCTCTTTGTTTTCTCTAGAGCACTGTCTACATTGGTCAAAAACAGACCTGATGAATGGGACAAACATTTGGATGCCGTAATGTTTGGGCTGAGAAAAAAAGCGGCAAACGACAACAACATTTTCACCCTTCTTTTTAATGTTTGGTAGAGAGGTACCCCTCTCAAATCCCAGATGAATACAGGGTGAGTTACACTTACAAACATAGTTTAGAAAATGTTAAATATTGGTATAATGTAACCTTAAAACAACATATTTTAGTGTGTTAATATACAAACATCAAAATCATTTTATAGGTGGATAGCAGTGTTGAGGACAATTTGTCTGTTGAAGAGCTAACAGAGGACATTCTGAAGCTTGACAAAGTTCTTCAGACTGCAATCTCAAATAATAACACAACAAAGTAAAAAAAAAAATGCAAAGCTACCTAAAACTTTGATGTGGGCATGAAAGTGTGGCGGTTGAACATGAGTAGCCAGCAGAGGAAAGGGGGCAAGTTAGATCCAAACTACCTTGGGCCCTACACCATAGCCGCTATCGAAGGAAAAGTGTGGATCTTGTGGACAGCCAAGGAGTGACAATACCAAAAGTTAACAGAGATCACTTGATGGCATATACAGAGGAACACCCAAGAGTTCCACGCAAGTGTTCTGTGGATTGCTCCACCACTTCCACTACTGGACTGCCATCTGCTTCTTCCTCTGGGCCGTCCACCTCCTCCTCCTCC
>NW_015657600.1:2890-3119 GCF_001515625.1 Sinocyclocheilus rhinocerous | reverse complement strand
CACCTGGATCGTATAGTGTTTGGAGCGTCTGGAAGCCACTCCTTGGGGGGGGTGGGGCTCTCCGGTCCATGCGGTCCATGAACTTCCGTCTGCTCGCCACCAGAGGTCACCCTTTCCCTTTTCATTGACTCTCGCACTACACACTGTTGCATATCACCCCGGACTACATTTCCCATCATTCATTGCACTGATTGCACACAGCACTGATTGCACACAGCTGTTTCATATC
>NW_015657600.1:1812-2817 GCF_001515625.1 Sinocyclocheilus rhinocerous | reverse complement strand
AGCGCATATCACTCACCTAGCGATAGCTACTCTACGGAGCCATTTCTAGTTTCCATAGTCTAGTCATAGTCTTGTCTTGCCTGCTTTCCCGTGTTACCTGATTATTGCCTGTTTATCTTGAGTTTGCCTGCTGTTTCGGACTGTGTTTGCACCTCGCCTGGACTCTAGCTCGTGTTATTGAAAACCCCTCATGTCAAGCCCTCTGGATATTGTTAGCCGCTTATCGACCACGCCCGTTTTGGATTACTCTTCTGTCTTGCCCTCAATATACCTGTTTGCCATTGTCTGACCCATGCCTGTTTTATGACCACGTCTCTGCCTCCTATTAAAGCTTTGCAAATGGATCCGCAAGTCTCATGTCTCGTTCGCCCCGTAACAGTATGTATTGTGTGGGATGAAAATTTGAGGGATGCAGCAAGCCGTCTCCTTTATCTTTCTTTTGTATTTGTGAGTTAAGTAAAGCACACACAAATAGCTCAATATTTGTATGAAATGATTAAATAAAATATGACAAATGCACAATACTGCGTTTTAAAGCTTAAGAAAAGCAAGGGTTAAGGGACAAAGGAAGCAAATGTCAATCTACTGCTATTAAGGAACCAGGCATGTTTTTTTATATTTTTATTTTTATTTTTTTATTATTTTTTTGCAAAGTAGGCCCTCTAGTGGTTAATATCATTTGTGACCCTGGACCACAAAACCAGTCTTAAAGGGGTCATATGATGCGATTTCAATTTTTCCTTTCTCTTTGGAGTGTTACAAGCTCTTGGTGCATAAAGAAGATCTGTAAAGTTGCAAAGACTAAAGTCTCAAATCCAAAGAGATATTCTTTATAAAAGTTCAGAGTTAACCACGCCTACCTAAAACGGCTCGTTCTAACACACCCCCACATACCTACGTCACGATCTCGGAAGATTTGCATAACGCCGCCCAAACGTTCACGCAAAGAAAGAAGGCGTAACTTATATTCTCGCTGTAGTATTGTTGTTGCCACCGCCGCCATGT
>NW_015657600.1:0-1790 GCF_001515625.1 Sinocyclocheilus rhinocerous | reverse complement strand
TCGAATCTGCCGGCCGCGCCGTTCTCAAGCCCGCCGCCTCTGCTCACTCCAGCCCGGCCTCAGCTCACGCTAGGCCGCGGCTTGCCGCCGTGTGTTTAGTTGTGAAAGCGTAACTACTTTGTTTGGTCTTCCAAAAGAGGACACGACTACAAATCAGTGGTTAAGTTATATTTACAACCCTGTTCCAGAACCGTTCAAACCAAACATTCATTTGTGTGTAGCACATTTTATGGAGGACTGTTTCCTGATCCTGGGAGAGTAACGTTAGACTAAAATGGCAGTTCTGACTCACGTAAGTACGTTTTCATTTAAAGGATTTGCCACTGATGATTCAAACGCAAGTTTTGGGCAGTGTAGAGTAGCGTTTGTAGTTTGTCATTTCTCCGATCACAAATGCAGACATGGTTTTATGTTTACGCGGCGCGATGCAACGCAACGTGTAAAAAGACAGTAGGGGTCATGATTCTTTGATGAATCAGTAATTATGTCTCCACTTGATGCAACAAATGCCTCGTTGGTAATGGGTTTTCATGTTTTTTGTTTCGTCGCTCCGGCCGGGACACGGCATCAACAGTATGGTGAGGGGCGTAACATTTCCGTCACACGCTTGAGGTATTCGGCCAATCACAACGCACTGGATAGCTGGCCAATCACAGCACACATCGCTTTTTCAGACCAATGAGCTTTGTAAAAATCGACGCTGGGGTATATTTGTAGCAATAGCCAACAATACATTGTATGGGTCAAAATTATTGATTTTATTCCAAAAATCATTAGAATATTAAGTAAAGATCATGTTCGATGAAGATATTTTGTAAATGTCCTACTGTAAATATATTTAAACTTAATTTTGATTAGTAATATGCATTGCTAAGAACTTCATTTGGACAACTTTAAAGGCGATTTTCTCAGTATTTTGATTTTTTTGCACCCTCAAATGGTTGTATCTCGGCCAAATATTGTCCTATCATAACAAACCATACATCAATGGAAATGTGTAAATGTATAAATCTCAATTTAAAAAAATTGACCCTTATGACTGGTTTTGTGGTCCAGGGTCACATTTGGTAGATGGTATTTAAAAACAGGTGTAAACATGGTCAAATCCCACCAAAACAGGAAATTGCACACAGTCTATTAGGAATTAAAAAAAATGTTTTATTAAAGCTATACAACATAATAAATCAGTTAGGTAAAAAAAAAAGTTATATTAAACACATTCTGCATATTGCATATTTGCATTTAACTTGTGTAAGTTTACAGCACATTTTTCATAAAAAAAACAAATAGCTTTTGCCTTGGTGTTGTTAGAGCAATAGCTAATACAGGAGCAAAATAAAAATATCTTTACAATTTCTTTTTGGGACTAAAAATTATGTATAGAAATTAAAATAGAAGGTCAAATCAAAATCTACCATTCAAGAAAAATATAAAATATTAGACATCTCAGGCCACCATTGAAGTTTAACAATAACCTCTTAAAGCAAGTAAAACTGTATTATTACTGTGTATAATTCACCCAAATCACCAATATATACATATATATTAGGGCTGCACGATAAATCGCATGCGATATTAAACGCGCATCTTGTCAGTAAAGCCGGTTCTGTAATCAGCGGTAAATCTCCATCACGTGCGTGCTTTCACATTGAGCAGCATTAACTACACAGAGCCGTTGTTCACTGACGAGCTGCGCAAAACCATGTTCATATTCACGCGATTTTTTGCGCAGTTCGTCAGTGAATAACGGCTCTGTGTAGCTAATGCTGCTCAATGTGAAAGCCCGCAGG
>NW_015657599.1:0-505 GCF_001515625.1 Sinocyclocheilus rhinocerous | reverse complement strand
TTATATAGGCTAATTATACATTCTTTATAGCAACTTGTTTACCATTTTCTTCATTCTTTCAAGATGACATTTATTTCTATAAATAAATTTAGATTAATCTAAATTACTACTAAAGTTTTTCAGTCAAGAGCAGTGAGTGATTTTCTGTTTTTCTTTTGATGCTTGATTAACGTCAATGACTCGGACAATAGCAACTAAATTAGGCTGCTGTCCCTTTAAAACCGAATGCACAGCTGCAATGGATGCAATGTACTGATACACGTTCTCCCTACTATGTATGTCCACTTAATACATAATCAATTGTGTTTACGTGTATACTCGTCAAAACGGACAATTCGACATCATTTTGTGTGTAATTCTCCGTTCATGCGACACGAAAGAGTACTCGCGCGCTGTGAGAGGCGCTTTCTGTGTGTGTATGCTTCAGTGTCTGCGCTCAGAAAACAGGACCGAATTGAGCTCTTTCTTGCGTCGTCAGATTTATCCATATGTCTGCTCTTCTCTT
>NW_015657598.1:411-598 GCF_001515625.1 Sinocyclocheilus rhinocerous | reverse complement strand
TCGTAGCACGTGCGACATATATGTCGCACTGTACAGCCCTGCCCTATCCGATCTTTTTTTCCCCCCTCTTCTCAAGAAATATCTGCGTCTACACGAAACCGACACAAAACGATGTAGTATACATGCCAGTCGGGCTGCACGATAAATCGAAATGGAATCGAGATCGCGATTCGACAGAAGCTGCGAT
>NW_015657598.1:0-194 GCF_001515625.1 Sinocyclocheilus rhinocerous | reverse complement strand
CAACATGACTAATAAACACACGACTACGGCAATATACGGTTTATCTGAGTTCTTATTATTATAATTTTTATTAAAATAAAGTATATTTATAATGCAATGCCTTTATCACTGCTTAAATACTATGAAATATATTGCATGCCTTATCCTGCGTAAGAAGCCACATCATCTCGCAGAAGGATTTATTTCAAACACTC
>NW_015657597.1:0-501 GCF_001515625.1 Sinocyclocheilus rhinocerous | reverse complement strand
AACTTTTCCACGACATTCTAATTTATTGAGATGCACCTGTACTGCCTACAGGCATAGCCCCCGTCTCAGACCAGGATCCCGTCGTAATCACCTGTACAATGGTAAAATGCAGTTCTGTTAGGCCCAGAATAAGTTTGTGTGTAATAATACAGTGAGCTTGACATTAATATTTTTCCTTACCACGTTCAAATAATGTGCATAAACGTGACTCTGAAAATTCTTGAGTCATGCACAGATCCTGGCCATTTGGCCAATGGCACATAGAGTCACACACCATCTAAGACATTGTAGTCAATCAACTGCATACTTATGTAATACATTGTGTATATTACCAATCAAAAATATTAAGAATTGTAATAGTAACTCACCTGCACATTTATACTGTGAACCCCCTTTCGGTTCACAAAATCTCCTTCATTGGGGCCTGGTGGGGCCTTGATATGAATGTGTGTGCAATCTATGGCACCAATCACATTAGGGAAGCCTGGGGGACAATCGATT
>NW_015657596.1:0-1235 GCF_001515625.1 Sinocyclocheilus rhinocerous | reverse complement strand
CCTGGCGCACCTCGTCTTCACTGATTTGAAGTGCAGGTGTGGGGGGAGAGGGGGGTTGCAGGAAGTGTGAATGGTGTGAATGGTTGTGTGGAGAGGTGTTCTGCTGGAGGTGTGAATGGTTGTGTGGAGAGGTGTTCAGGGCGGGTGTGGGGTGTTTTTTTCAAACCTGCAGTAGAACTCATTCAGATCATCTGCCAGTTGTTGGTTCTCCACAGTGCTGCGGGATGGTATCTTGTAGTTGGTGATCTCTTTCAGACTTTTCCACACTGATGCTGAGTAGGGCTGTGCGATATGGACAAAAAAAACCTATCGAGATTTCTTTGATCAATTTTGCGATTTCGGTTTTAATCACGACACATATTTCCAAAAGAAAACCAATTAAGAGTTTTATCAAGAGGTTGTAACATGTCTCTAGAACAGAAATAAGGCATAATAATTACCAAGTAAAGGTGTAACAAAATGTCTCTAGAATAGACATATGGCAAAAATGTCTCTAGAACAGACATATGGTAAAAAAAATTTTTTTTTAAAGTGTCCATGTCCAGGGAATTTTTTTTGCCATGCATTGGTCATAGAGCTCTTTGTGGTGTTGCCTCAGATGTTGAACTAGATTTGTTGCGCCAAGTTCACACGTACTCTGTCTGCAGTGTGTATACAGTATGTGTATGCGGTGAAGAAGCAGCACAAACTCATTTTTCTTTCGCACAGGACGCGTTTGCAGTCCGCTCCTGATCCGTGGCCGTTTACCACAAACACAACATTTATCCATTATTTTGATTTCAAATCCAAACGTTGTTTCTGAAAATGCTTTTTCACCATTGTGATTCTCTTTTATCGCAGTACAGTAATACAATCTTTCATAGACATATGCATTGTGATTCTCGTTTATCACAATACAGTAATCCAATCTTTCATAGACATATTCACGTTTAAACTCAATAAATATAACTTTGTTTAACTACCACTACGAGTGCCATCTATTATTGCGTTGTTTATCTAAAAGTGCACTTTTCCTTGTTTTAAATCTAGCCAAAAAGCCATGTGTTGACTGTGAAACAGTAGACTTTAATTATATGCATTTATGGTGTAATTACTACAATTCTGTATCAATCCATATTAATTTTTACACCGAATAATGCGCTGTCACTTTAATTCAGCGCATGCAGCACAGCAGAATAGACTGAGCAGCTCTGCAGGACCGCAATCGCGTGCAGTGTGAACGCTCTGATCCGTTA
>NW_015657595.1:0-949 GCF_001515625.1 Sinocyclocheilus rhinocerous | reverse complement strand
GACATCAAAACCTAAAATAAAACTCCAGAAAGGTGTACAATATGGAACCTTTAAGATTGCAGCCCTATCTTAATAATTTTCTTTCCTTTTTCTCTTCTTTTAGGACAGTTCTGGAGAAAATGGTGCTTCTGGGAAACTTAAAAATGAAATGAATGAAGTTGTTTATTACTTTTGTAATTTAAATTATTTGTAAATGAAGCAAAGTCATTTCTGTTTATTGTTTTAGTTGAAACTTGTAAATAAAAGACAAGAAGTAGATCTGAAATTGTTAATTTTTGCAAAGCAAGTTATAATTTGTAAATGACAGAAATTCTTCTATACATTTTTTTTGCCTCTGATTAACATTTGCAAAGGAAAATAAATTGTTCTATACTAAAAGTACTTTTTACAACTAATTACAAAATAACTTAACTTCAACGTCAGAAAAACAATATCAAAATGTAATTAACAATACATAAAACAGATTGGAGAAAGAAAGAAATGCATGTGTATGTACACTTTCATGCAGCTGAGCAGTGAGACCCTGGTGGAGCTGCTGGACCTGGATGGGCTGCTATAGAGAGCCTGGAGCGGCCTCTGCCAGCGGGGCATCATCTGGGACGGTCTCCAGAGCACTTGAGAGCATGTCTCCACTGTCCAGCAGTGAGGTTCAGCTTTATCCTGCAGTACAGGGCTCTGCTCTGACTTAAGGTATGAGGAAAGCACTAATTGTGTAGAGCTATGAAAAAGTAATTGGTGGAAGAAATATCAGTTTACTTTAGTAAGTTACTTTCAGTAACTACTATTAGCACATTGAGGGAAAAATGCATGCATTTAAAACCTTAAGTAAAAGTATTATCCTTCATACTGTAATGTACTTAAGGTATGAAGAGTAAAAGTAGCCTATGTATCCTGCAGAAACAACTATATATGATGGTCTTGCATTAATATTACTGCTGCACTACAGTGC
>NW_015657594.1:1453-1599 GCF_001515625.1 Sinocyclocheilus rhinocerous | reverse complement strand
CACCTCACTGCCCCACTGCGGGTACGTCGGTGGTTCCCCTAGTTCCGCTTGTTCAGGTCCTGGGGTCCTGGCTAGCGCTCCCCAGACCGTCTCGCTGGCTCACGAGAACCATCAGACTCGGCTATGCGATTCAGTTCGCCCGGCGT
>NW_015657594.1:0-982 GCF_001515625.1 Sinocyclocheilus rhinocerous | reverse complement strand
GCATTCGCATTCTCAACTACCTCGACGACTGGCTCATACTGGCCCAGTCTCGAGCGCAGCTGTGCGAACACAGGGACGTGGTACTCAGCCACCTCAGCCGGTTGGGGCTTCGGGTCAACTGGGAAAAAAGCAAACTCTCCCCCGTGCAGATGATCTCTTTTCTCGGTATGGAGTTGGACTCGGTCAATCTGACAGTGCGCCTCTCAGTAGAGCGCGCCCAGTCAATGCTGAGCTGCCTGGAGTCCTTCCAGCGCAGGAGGGCGGTTCCACTGAAACAGTTTCAGAGGCTCCTGGGGCATATGGCATCCGCTGCCACGGTCACACCGCTCGGATTGCTTCATATGAGATGACCTGGCTTCATGACCGAGTTCCGAGATGGGCATGGCAACGCGGTACTTACTGGGTCCCAGTCACCCCGTCTTGCCGCCAGACCTTCAGCCCGTGGTCGGACCTTGCCTTTCTTCGGGCAGGAGTTCCCCTAGTGCAAGTGTCCAGGCATGTTGTTGTCTCAACAGATGCCTCTGCCATAGGCTGGGGTGCCATGTGCAATAGGCATGCAGCATCGGGCGCAATTGTCCAGGCATGTTGTTGTCTCAACAGATGCCTCTGCCATAGGCTGGGGTGCCATGTGCAATAGGCATGCAGCATCGGGCACCTGGACAGGGCCTCGTCTGCAGTGGCATATCAATTGCCTCGAGTTGCTAGCAGTATAGCTTGCTCTGTGCCGCTTCAAATCGCTGCTACACGACAAGCACATACTGGTCTGGACAGACAACACTGCGACCTTTGCGTACATCAACCACCAGGGCGGTCTACGCTCCCATCGCATGCCGCAACTCGCCCGCCATCTCCTCCTTTGGAGTAAGAAGCATCTGAGGTCGCTTCGTGCCGTTCACATCCCAGGCGGGCTCAATCGTGCAGCCGACAAGCTCTCACATCAGCCCGCCCTTCCGGGAGAATGGTGACTCCACCCCGAGACAGT
>NW_015657593.1:0-1157 GCF_001515625.1 Sinocyclocheilus rhinocerous | reverse complement strand
TTTAAATGGTAATTGTTTTAAAGTTATATCCCCCAATTACCCAAATTCTTCTTGATTTTCAACCGTAAGTGAGTCTCTGTCCTTGCCTCGCGGACTTTTCCCCTATACTCTTCTAACGCCTTTAATGGACTTTTTCCCCCTATATTCTTCTAAGGCCTTCGAGCTCCTCCTACTTCCTTTTTCTGCAACTGTCTCACAGCAAAGGTTTTTCCGTTATGCTCTTTGTTCTCCCTCTGAAACGTTTGTGCCCCTTAGCTTGAAAATCTATTAATTTCTCCAGAATAGTTAACTCATCTCCTCTATTCTCTTTTTTAGATAGCATTCTTTGTCCTACAGATGTACAAAAACATTTCACCACAATAGATAATAATACTAGGCCTAATACTATTAATCCTCCGTAGAGCACATACCATCCGGCACTAACCAGGAAGTTAACCAATCCGGTCCACATATCACTTGTCACGAAATTGAAAACAGCTTTAGCGGCCGTTTTTATTCCTGATATTCCTTGTTCAACAAATTCTACGGGATTCTCGTACCAGCGCGGTCCTCCTACGACCTTTTGGCCTTTAATTTGTGTACTGCTATTACAGAGATCGTTTCTCAACCAGTTCAGACCCAAATAATAATTATTATCTTTGCCTTTGCACCAATTCTCCTTCCAGTCCTTTCTATCAATAGTCAATGATAAATCATCCATTGTTATCGCGTCTAGTTTCGTTAGAGGTACATTATTACCACCTTTGGGGACTCTGTATCTTAACATGCTATTAATTGCAATATACGCAGGCCCGTGGAATAATTTCCATTTTTGATTCTTATCTACTATCCTTACTACTCCTCCAGCTCCATAACTCATCTCATACTTATTCGCCAGTTTACTCTTCTTAAACGTCCAAGGGAGAGGAACTATTCCCTTGGTCCAATAACACAAAACTGCTGCGATTTGATTTATTGTGAGATGATCATATCCTTTTGAGCACTTTTCGATATAAGCGCCACATTCGCTTCCTGCCAGGCCAAAGACGCCATCGGCAAGAAAAACCAAATTACTTCTGAATACGCCTTCTTTGTCCCTTTTTCTGTTAAGGTTTAATCTTTTTAAATGTAATTTTCTTTTTATGCTTAAATTCTCGCCTGTTTTATTTCCTGTAAAC
>NW_015657592.1:0-586 GCF_001515625.1 Sinocyclocheilus rhinocerous | reverse complement strand
GGGTTAATGCCCACAATTCCTCTGTGAAAAAAAACACATCAGATTTATAAAAAATAAATAAATTAGGTTAATGCCCACAATTCCTCTGTGAAAAAAAACACACAACATCGGATTTAAAAAAAAAAAAAAAAACTGCATATACTCAAAGAATATAATTAATTTAAGTGTCATTTTAAATCACATTTTCCTTATTATTTCATTTATTGAAGAGTTAGGGCCAAAGAAAATATTTCCAATAGTTTCACTGACCAAGTTAATTGTATTTTGAAAAGAAATTGATTTTGATGGCTGCGACATGCTGCAAAAAGGTGAGACAAATAATTTGTTTTATTAAATTATATAATTATTATTTCTTTTATCTTATATTGACTTTTTATTTTTGTTATTTATATGCCCTTTTTTCCTGTTATTTTCGTTATTTTTTCTAATAATTTTATTTTTTTTATGGTTCTGCATTGTTTGTATAGTTTTATATTTGTTTGCATATTTTGTAATAGATTTTTTTATAAAATATTTTTGCTGGACTTATGTACTCAATGTATGTATGTACTCAATTCAGTGTGCAGTCAGCATTTTTTTGCTGTTT
>NW_015657591.1:518968-519069 GCF_001515625.1 Sinocyclocheilus rhinocerous | reverse complement strand
AGGGGCCTCCCGATCACCAGGATATCCCCTCTTGCTGAGGCATCGTGCTGGAAGTATAGGTGGCATTTGCGAGAACCTTCTTGTGTAATGCTGTCTCAGGC
>NW_015657591.1:506876-517109 GCF_001515625.1 Sinocyclocheilus rhinocerous | reverse complement strand
AAAATGCACGTTTTCTTGCGTGGCTGGATGTTGGAATCACGTTGTTTGCATTCGCTCAATCTGATTTGCTGAAGTCGAAACGCGGTCGTTAAAAAACCCAACTCATGAGCGCGAGTCCCGCTCGCTGTGAAGCGGGAGCGACCAGCCGGCAGAGGATTCCGCTTGGTCTTAAAGCCTCCCTAGAACGGCTATGTTCCCAAATCAAACACTTGTCAAAAAAGAATTATTAATTCAGTTTGTTATTCGTATGGTCTAGGTGTTCATACGGCATATGCCTTAAATACGGGACAAACTACGTTCCGTATAGCTTTCATACGGAACGCTTCTTTGATGCCTTAAATACGGGACGAGTCCGTATTATACGGAACGGTTGGCAACCCTAATGCTATCTAATAAGCAACTTGTTTGATCCCTAAATGAAAGTGTTACCACATATTTAGAGGTGAGTTTAGGAAGATGATTATGCATTGTTCAGTTATTAAGGGAAATAAATGTATTTTTTTCCTAATTACACAGTAATTATCAAGGATACAATTATCCCAAATGCATCATAATCATATGATTTTTTAATCATTCATAAAAATATGAAAATATGTCATTTATTTATGCAATTTGACAATGAATAATGATAGAAGATTCCCAGACAAATATACATAAATCCATGGCAACATATGTACTGATAAAAGTATATGCACTGTACAGATTGATATGATCAGTAAGTCATGACAGCATATGTTTTTCCATTACTTTATATTAATCAAAGCAATTTAACCAATTTCAACATCATTTTTTTTACATGGATCCTCACAATCACATTAACTGTGTAAATAGGTAGTTCCCACCTGTGTTGATGATTTTCTGGATGGCTTTGGCCACTTGTCCCTGGAGAAGGGAGTTGAGAAGCTTAACCAGCAGCAGGAGGCAGATGCAAAGAACCAGCAGCGAGGAAGCAGCAGAATCAACCCCACAGCCAGATCAGACAATCCCATCTCCACAAATTATGAGTGCCTGCTCCAATACACACATGCATTTACAATACACACGTGCCTGCTCCAATACACACATGCATCTCCAGTCTCCTGTGGAAATGTGTCCGTCACTCACGCGTTGACAGGCATGTGTTCATATTAACAGTGATTAGCCCATCATCTGCTGATTATGGTGTATTAGAAGAAAGAGGATTTCAGATTCTTATAAATGACCATTATTTATGCATCACGAAAAAGTGGCTTCTAAAAATGAGGCCCACAGTTATAATTAAGGGCTTTAGCCATTGACTGTCCTCTGATAAATATGAGATTATTACTTCTTCTTTTCTTTTTTTTACTTTAATATGATGGCTCTTGTATTTGAAAGATGATAAAAAAATTAAGCTTATTGCCTCCAAGTCATTATATGAGGAAGGATGAGTCAAAATCTCATTGAAAGTTTAACAACATCTTGCTTCCTAATACAGCCTGTTAGATGTTTGTTACTGTTGTTGATGTCGAATGTGTAGTTAGTCTTTTAAACAAGCATATGACTCAGTGGCCATTTCTATCACAGAATGTACTAACACAGAATAAATGATAGTTATTAGCCCCTACGGAGCTTTGAGTAAATGAAGAACAGTCAAACAGTCTACAGAAGGACTGGAAAATGAGTTTTCTTCACAGCAAAAAGGGTGCATTGTTTGAATACAGCATTTCTCTGTATTAACAAATTTTTAAGTTTGAAGCTAGATAGAATGGAGAACAATATTTTGTTATTTTAAAAAGTATGCATGAAATGACTAAAGGCCGATCAATCAAAGGACGGCCTTTGCTGTGTCTTTGTCCATTTCATTCTCTATTCCTTTGAAATTTGATAGAGTTTCGACTCACATTTTTCAGCATTCATGTGTAGTGACGTGGTCTGCGCTGTTTAGTTTTCTGAAGGCACAAAAGAAACATTCTCTTGGATCTGTGCAAGGATAATACATTTAGATAACGTCAGTACATCAAAGATCTTCATCTGTAGGCAAACAGAGACATCGCTCACCATGATATGTGTATGGCACCAACTTTTATCAGGCTCTTATTGCGCAGCACCTCTTGCCCTGTTGCTATACCTACGATTATGCAGCTGAAAGGGAAAAAATTTAATTGTCTTTTTAACTCTAAATCCAGATTAATGAGAGACAGAAGAGTACTTGAGGGCAAACAGTGTGCTATTTAATTAGGCTACACAAGTTTTAACAAGCTCCACAGCATTTAACAAGAAAACTAATGACCAGTTTTCTTTTTATTTATAATGACACCCAACTGGCTGTGTACTTAAACGAATAAATCATCCAAAATGAAAAATCTGTTATTATTTATTCATCCTCATGTTGTTCCAAACTTTTGTGGAACACAAAACGAGAAATTTTGCAGAATGTTCAGGCTGCTCTTTTGCATACAGTAAAAGTGGATGGTTATAAAGGGATATCAAGTGCCAAAAAGGTCAAAAAGCTAAATAAAAGTAAGACTATGTGCTACATTCCAAAAGGTGTGGTCACATTTTAGTGAAATTTAGTGAAAAATATTGTCAACAGTGTAGCGATGATTGAAGCACAACTCACAAAGAAGTCACTTTCAAATAAAGAAGCTTTCTTAGAATACTGCAAGAAAACTATTGCCTTGAGACAAAATTTTCAGATTGTGTAGATTAAAATTATTTGATTTCACCTCCAAAATTTCAGTTTGCTTCATCTGTAAATGTGACCGTACCTTTAAGGCCTGTTCACACAAATAACTATAAAGACAACAATAGCATCAACTATGTTTGCATCCACACCAAAAGATATATTTATTATAAGTGCACTCTGCAGTTTATAACTGCGGTCAAGCCAGCCGCGTCTTGAAAATACACGGTCAAGCCAGCCGAACTTTTTTGCTTGAGCGTCTAATCGCGCACTTACGGTATGGGTGCTGGGAGCGTTCAAAACAGATTCTTGTTCACAGTGACGCTGACTGTTACTGTATTAATTTTCAAGTCATTTCACTCTTCAGTTTTGGAGAAAATTAAAGGCAAAATCACTCCAAAAAACAAAGTGCATTCTAGCAGTTGCGCCATTACCCATTTTCAAACACTCATAAAAACCTTTCCTTTATAGGTTTACTCGTTCTTTCAATTGATTCCTGTTCACAGTGACGCTGACTGTTACTGTATTCGTTTTCAAGTCATTTTACTGTACAGTTTTGGAGAAAATTAAAGGCAAAATCACTCCAAAAAACAAAGCTCTAGCAGTTGCACCATTACCCATTTTCAAACACTCATAAAAATCTTTCCTTTATTGGTTTGCTTGTTCTTTCAATTGATTCCTGTTCACAGTGACCCTGACTATTACTGTATTCATTTTCAAGTTATTTTACTCTATAGTTTTGGAGAAAATTTATGGCATTACATTAAATTAAATTAAAATTAATGGAATTAAATTAAATTAAATTAAATTAAATTAAATTAAATTAAAACACCTGTCAGCAGAGTTTTGTCTGACGTCTGGACATGCCTAGTAGTTGACTTCATGATGGTACTGTGTTTTTAATCATAAAATTATGTAAAATAACTGTTGCAGTGCTGCAAAACTATTAACTTTTTACCACAACAAGAATAGCAATGTACAGTGAGAGAATTGCAAGATTTACTAGTCATTACTTCTATAAATAATTGCAACCGCATTTGAAAAATATTTTGACACGAAAATTCAAATATATTTCTATTAATCTATTTGTCTGCATTTACATTGCTTGAACATCTATTCTGAGAAATTATATTTTTCTCCCATTCGAAAATGAATCCCACATTTATGAGGGATTTATATGTCACTCCTGAAACTTTGCTGCTTTTACAGGACATATCGCCGTTAGCAGCACGAAAAACTAAACTTTTATTAAAATTCTGAACGGATTATATTTATCTTAGAAAGTGCGCATTTATAACTCTTCCTTTATAATCACTAAAAAGGTGTCACTTACTTCAGTTCATCGCGATCTCACAAAGTTCATTTATAATCAATGAACGTCTTATTTACATCGTGTTACAGTGAGAGGATTCGCGAGCGTGCAGAACAAAATCCAGCGTTTAGCCAAGAGTGAATTCTGACTCATTTGAACGGAATGGCCAATCACAGGTGTTCCAGAAATCAACAGATCTGTCTGTGATTGGTTACATTGCTCAACGCTACAAAATCAAGTTGTAATTAGAAACTTTTGACGTTCTCCAGAGTGCAAACACAGATACGTGGACGTGGACGTGGGGCGTGAGAGCGTGAGAAAAGTGTCAATTGCGTGAGTCTCACGCATTCAGTTGGCAACCCTGGTTTGTCCGAACTTAACTGGTTTTGCGAGAGAACGCAAAAGTTTTGCGAGAGAATGCAAAAAATCTGAAAAACATTATTCCTTCCACCCACCCCAAATTTTTTCATTTTTTTCCACCACCATGTCCCTTTAGCGGCTCCGTAATTCTGAAATTGACTGCAACAACATCTTTCCTCTAGTTGTGACGTTGACTTCCCTATTCTTAGAGAAGTGGCGCAATTATTAAAACTTTATAATTATAGTTGTCATTATAGTTTGGTATGAACAGGCCTTTAATTTTCTTAAAAAATTAAAATGTAAATCATTATTCAGTAAAAAAAAAAAAAAAAAGTATTGTATAGCTTGAGAAAACTTTTATGTAGAGCATGAGTCATGTGGACCACTTTTATGATAGCTTTATTGTGTAGCCTACCTTTTGTCTGTTTTCAATATTGACAGCCTATGAACTATGTACCAGCTTCTCTTTTTCTGTTTTTCACAGAAGAATGAAAGGCACCCTGATCCTGGAACATCAATTAGATTTTATAACACCTGCAGAATAATACTGCACCTGTATAATCCGTTTGGTGAGGGGTTCTGTGATGACTTTCAGGAGCTCCGGACCATCCTCTCTGGTCACGATGTTGAAACTTTCAACCACCACCTCCGACATGAGCCTCATCACGCCAGTGACGGCTTCCAGCGGCAGCAACACCAACACTGACAGCCAGTTATAGCAATCGTGCACTGTGGCACCCGCAAAGGCTCTGGAACAGACCCACACAGAAAGTGTCATTGAAGAACTCCAAACTTTTTTTTGATGGTTGAATGCTGACAGAATGAGGTACTGTATGCTCTCTCTACTGTTTGAACTCCTCTCTCTCCCCTGCCTGCATCAGAGCCACGATGGTGTTGGTGACAGATGTGCCGATGTTTGAGCCCATGATGATAGGAATTGCGGATCCAACATCCAACACTGCATGAAACACAGAATGCAGAAACCCGATCGATAGATGTGAGTCACGTTTCACTAAGTACAGTACAGCAATCGTCCTTACTAGGCAGTTATGAAAAAACATGAAATCCTGCACAAAATTAATTCTCTGGAAATAAGTATTAGACGGCTACTCAGAAACATAGCCCATTACAATATAAAATACGCCTTAGCAACAAAGCGAACAGTACTATAATAATACAGTAAAATTTAAAATTGTAAATTGTAGTTGGCATAATTTATAGGGCAAGGTTTGTTACTGCCATTCACAATTCCTCTCCCATGGCCTCATGGGATAGTATTAGATGTGCACTTAAGAATCATAGGTCCCTTTTCACCTATTGTTTTATGAATAATATAAATTTTAACATACTCGTTCCACATGCTTTTCACCTACTTTATAGTATGGAAAAAGCATAATTGAACAGAAAAACTGAATATTACAAAATATCAGCCCTCTAGATGGCGCTAATGACCAATCAGAATTGAGTATTCCAGTGCGCTGTTTAAGAATTATAATATTTTGATATATGTAGGTTTTTAGGTTTGGTAGAGCAAGTTTGTAATGGCTGTGTTTGACTTACATCCAGAGGAGACCAAGCAGACAACAATGGAGGTGGAAGTGCTGGAACTTTGGACCAGGACAGTAACCAGTATTCCCACCACCAGTCCCGCCACAGGGTTAGAAAGGACAGCATTGTCCTTAAATATGTCCCCTGCAACCTTACCTGTCCAAAGATACAACACAGTCCACTCACAGATTTTATTTCCACACTGTGGATGTGATATTGAGATTCGCAGTTAGTGGTCACAAAGTAACCAGCTTTTCACATTTCTTTTGGGAATGAGAATAAGATTTACAATAGTTGCTCTATCAGAGAATAGTGGAAAATATAGAACAAAAGGTGTGAAAGGTTCAGCGAACAGATGAACATGTACAGAAATAGAAGAAGAAGGGGTATCTTACAAATATGGATGAAGATGTGTTTTCCCATTGTACTCATTATATGGTTCTGACTACAAATTTTAAAGAATTTTTCAGAAATACAAATTTTTAATTTTTCATAGCAAAATATATTTGTAGCATTAAATGTATTCAAATTATATGGCAATCAAATGATTGAAGAGAAGAACACACTCAACTATTATTTTATTTACTGTTCTGAGATCTTTGTTGTAAGACAGTGTTTCTCAACCCTGGTCCTGAGCGCCCCCCAACACTGCACATTTTGTAGGTCTCCCTTATCTGACACCCATTTCAGGTCCTGGAGTTTCTTTTAATGAGCTAATGAGTTGAATCAGGTGTGTTTGATTAGGACACAAAATGTGCAGTGCTGGGGGGCGCCCAGGACCAGGGTTGAGAAACTGTTGTAAGACAAAAAAATTCATTTTGTGGCTCAGATGACATCAAGTTTCAAGTTTATTTTTTTAAGTTTTCAAGTTTAACTATTAACAGCAATTATTATATGATGCAATCAAACATATAGCAAAATGTGGTAGATCCCACATCATGGGGCATCTTGCCATGGATCACTGCAGGAAAAATCATTTTATTAAATTCTTTTTTTTTAAATAAACAAAAAATACTTTCTTCTATTTCATATTTTCAAAACACTTCATTCTGTATGATTTATAAGCTTGTTTTCTCATGGGGACCCAAAAATGTCCCCACAAGATCAAAATTTAGTATTACTGTACTTGGTCTTGGACATTTGGTCCACATAACGTAGTGAATGCCAGCACACACACACACACACTGTGTATGTACAACCCAAATTCAAATCCAAATTATTTCCAATGATTGTTTTATTTGATTCGACAGAGCTGATTAAGTTCTTTAATCGTGCAGTCATTACAATGTCATTTGTGAATTCAGTGAAAATGTTAATTATCTTTAATTTCAGCCCCCTCTGCGAGATCCATTTTCACTTATCCAGGACTCAGAAAGGAGAAACACATTTGATTCAGTTCGCATAATTAATACCGTCATTGATGCTTGCTGCGGTTAAACATCATTGTAAGAAAATGAGTTTTCAATGTCTCGTTTTTGCTTTATTACAATTCTGAGTTATTTTACCACTGTTTCATTCAATGTCTCTTTATGAAAAAGCTGTTATCTGTGTCTCACCCAGAACTTCATGACTTTAAAAACTGAACATTAATAACTATAAAGTTCATTCTGTTCCTGAACATTAAAAGCTCAATAGACTGAAACGGTTCTGAGTTGCTTCATTCCTCTTTCTTTTTCTTTCCCCATCCTCTTTTTGAATGTATTGATAATCACAGTCTTGACTGTGAAGCAATTAAACACAACACATGAGGTGATAAGAAAACAGCATGATCAATACGTACCTCGTCATATAATGATGCACTGCTCATCTGGCTGTCTGTGTATGCATTTATCCGCCATCATTTATACCTGTCATCTCAGTTTGGGGGACAAAGTCGCTCATTATGAAGTACATAGTTAAAATGTAAATGGTAAAAAAACAGGAGGAAATAAAAGTTATTTACTAAAACTACCCACACCCTCAAATGATTTTATTCACAATGCTTTAGCTGTGACAGAGCATTTCGATGTGCATAGCTCAATAGTTGTTCATGCCGCTCTGAGGGGCCAGAGAATGGACAGTGGGACACCAAGTGGTGAGATTTTTTTTCAAGACATTGATGAATGGTTTGTATACTTACAGACCTGCTCTGCTTTTCAATCACATTGCCTGCCTGCAGATAGCAAAATGCATGACTTGTGCATAATGCACATATGCATAAATTATTGATGTTTACATTTATAAAAGGTAGAGTGTAGAGGTAAAGTAATAGTTGACCCAAAAATGAAAACCTGAAAAATGTGAACATTTTTGTATATTGATGTAGATGAATAGGTTTCTTCTGAACAGGTTTGGAGAAATAAAGCATTACATCATTTGCTTGCCAGTGGATCCTCAAAACAAAAAAAAACATTCAAAACATCATATCAACATATGTTTTGGACTGTTTTCACTCATAAACAGCGCATGATCTGTGCATATTTGACTTTTTCACTGGAGAAAATATTATGGATAGTGGACTCATATTTTAGCTGGAGGCAATGATTTGAAGTTTAAAATGTCTTGATGGATTAATTTATTCCAAATACGCAATAACTTTTTGTATTATTTTAATGATTAGACGATTATTGTGATGTATTTATCAGCTGTTTGTACTCTCATTCTGACGGCACCCATTCACTGCAGAGGATCCATTGGTAAGCAAGTGATATAATGCGAAACTTCTCCAAATCTGTTCCAGTAAACAAACAAATTCATCTTCATCAAAATTTCAGAATTTTCATTTTTGGGTGAACTATCCCTTTAATCGTTGACTTTTTGTGCATAATAATTAACTGTATAATTCTCATTTAATCTCTCGATGCATGTTGTATTAATTTTATTTTGTCCATTATTTGCTTTCGCAGAAACAAATCAGACATTCACAATCCAGTGGCGGCTCGTCAGGGGCGGCACAGCTTCCCCATAATTTTGAGGTGAAAATGGGAGGAGGACGATTTAATGTTAATAAAATTCACAATTCATTTCAGTTCATGTCTCAGAATGTGTATTTTTTGTTTGTAATTTCACAGCTGTAATACCATAACGTGAAAGTGCCGCTTTTCTATCGCGAATGTGCCAAATCTGCTGATGTAATAACAACCGCTAATGATAGAGAAGGGTAGGGGGAGGCCGGGGGAGAGCTGAGCTCTCGTGCCTCCGTTGGTAAAAAATATTAGCCAATCACCATCTAGTGTTCACTTTCAGCGCTGAGGAGTGTTGAGAAAAGAAACCTCGTAAGGGAGGCTAGCCTCCCTTCTGATATCAACCAATCATCAAAGAGATGGAAATTACGTGATATTAGTTTGAACGTCTGCCGCTGCGCTGATAATGTACCAAGTACTTATGATGAGTAGTGATATTGAATATTTGATTGCCAACAGATTTACCAAGCTGTCATTCAAACAGTATAGACCAATTTCAGTGTTTGCAAACCGTGATGACGGTTTTTGTGGGCGGAGCCTATCTGGTGGCAGAAAATGCCAGTTTTAAAGTGGAAGTGAAGCACTCAGTTAAGTTAACATTATTTAGTAAAGTGATTTCCACTTTGATTAAAAAAATATATAACAAACATGATTAATGTAACCATTTTAAAGAAAAAAGGTTGTTTTGTTATAGCTTTTGGAGCAAGGGCGCCGCCATCTTGCAGTACCACCGCGTGTGACATCATGGGGTTGGTTCGCTCCTATGGCCAGTGAAGTAATATAAGAATTTCTTTACATTTTGAACACACAAATGTTATTTTAACACACAAATAATTTGGTTTTCACCATAATTTGGATAAATATTCAACATCAAACTGTCTATATGCTAAGTTTTGATCGTGGTATCCCAAACATTGTTTTCATAATGCAAGGCGCAAAGTGATGTAAACAAACAACACTTCATGTCATTCATGTCGCATTTTATTGTTATGTCAGACCATTAAGACATGCATTACACTGACTGGTTCACCAGTTGTATGTATCATATTTTATGTTCACCTGCGAATACAATTAGCTTGAATACAAACAGCTTTCCTGCTGTTAACAGGTAGTGTTTAACTAATCACCTATCTGAACAATCGGACCAGTGCTGCTTCCTCAATAAAGTTTATCATTCTCACATGTTTTAAGCCTTGTCAGTTTAAATATTATAGTGTTTTAAGCCATTCTAGCATGAGACAGCATGAAATAGATTTCAATGCGGTACTTACACGCTGTGATAGACCTTTTCTGAAAGATTTAAGTGTGGTACTCACGCATTGTGAATGATAGATCATTTCTGTTCGCGCCGGCGGCGCCGCACACAAACAAAAAGCCACAGCTGGGCTCGGACAGCACGTGAGTAGGCTACCAAATTGAGCTTTTCA
>NW_015657591.1:478238-504123 GCF_001515625.1 Sinocyclocheilus rhinocerous | reverse complement strand
ATGACAGTCTTGAGGAGTATCCACGTAAACGAGTATTGTTTCCGACCCGCACTTTACCCCAAACCAGCAGGTTCACGACTACTTCAACCCCTAATACTGCTCGGTCCCATCGCCATATCGGCTCAAATGCATAGACAATTACACTTATTATGGACTCAACAGTGCTTTCAAGTTCGTCTTCCTCCATTTCAAAACAAGTGTGTGTTCAAAATGTAAAGAAATGCTTGTATTACTTCACTGACCAACGGAGCGAACCAACCCCGTGACGTCACACGCGGTGGTACTGCAAGATGGCAGCGCCCTTGCTCCAAAAGCTATAACAAAACAACCTTTTTCTTTAAAATGGTTACATTAATCATGTTTGTTATATATTTTTTTATTAAAATGGAAGTTATTTTCCTAAATAATGTAAATTTGACTGACTGCTTCATTTCCGAAACATGTTGATTCGTGGTAATCATAGCAGGTTTCATCCATAGTCTGTCGGTTTAAACGTCTGCGTTTAGTTTCAAATGGCATCTTTGACGACAGTATTATATAAAATTATTTGCATTCCGATTCTGACATCCAAAGGCACAACAATACATTTTTTCTCTTATTCCGTGGATTTCAAACGTCTGCGTTTAGTTTCAAATGGCATCTTTGACGACAGTATTATATAAAATTATTTGCATTCCGATTCTGACATCCAAAGGCACAACAATACATCTTTTCTCTTATTCCGTGGATTTCACCCGCTTCCCTCCACTTGTTCCCAGTGTTTTTCTGCCACCACAATGCGCGCGCAGCTGCAGGTGACGTAACTGTGACGTCTACTCCAAATTGGTCTATATATACAAATTAAAAAAAAGGGAAAACAGCCTAAGTTGGATATAGGCTACAGCAGTTGGCTTCATTAAATGGCGCAACAGGCAGCTCTCTTTTAACACAGACTTTTAAGAAGAGATGGATGTTTGCTTCAAGTGATAGGCCAGGTAAGTGAAATTATATTATCTTGCTGTATGTGAGTCGTTTTCTTTACGTTTTCTGACTAAAAGCAACCAAAAAACCAATTAAAAGTGGTTAAGCAAATAATAATAATAATAATAATAATAATCGACAGGGATCCCAGACCAATACAATTAGTGTGCCTCCTCTATTTTAAAACCCACGAGCCGCCACTGTCACAATCACAATAATCGAATAGCAACAGTGGTGAGTTCAATAAAAATAGCTTTCTCCCCAAGCATTCCTAGAATTTACGTCTTGGCCAGCTGGCAAACATTGGACACCCACGAACAATGAAATGAAAGCTTGACAGAATTGATTCATTTTTTTCATAAAGTGTCACTGTGAGCACAATGTTTCCTGAAACTCTAATTCTCTAACCCTGTACTCTGCACTCTGCTCCAGAGCTGGATCTGTAGGGAAGCCGGCCTTCAGCCTCAATCCGTACTCCTGCGGTGAGCTGACTGTGGTGATGTGACAATGGAGCAACAGCACTAATGATATGGGCCACAGTAATTTTCAGTGCCAAATAAGCAGAAATAATTTAGAGTGGGTGAAAGCTCATGATGTGAACACCCAGCATCTGTCTGTTATCAGTCAGGGGACACTGGCATGGCTGTTAGCAATAGATAGGAGCTAGTAGCCTTTTGACTGCAGTGGATACATTTGGAAATATGAAGCTGATATCGGTGCTTAGAATAGAAATCCAGACTTTAGTATAATTGGTTTAATTTACTCATTAATTTCCCAGCATCATTATTTATGTTTTGTTTCGCTCTCAGACGGCAAAAAAATCATGTTCTTAATCAGTGTTTTTGTCTTTTTTTCCAGTAAATATGTCTGAACATACTTAAAACATAAGATTTAGTGGGGTTTGTGCTTAATTCAAGATATAAACACAATTCAGGATATTATCTGAAGCTGTATTACACTGTATTAATACAACAATTTAAAGTAACAAAATCAATTTAAAAACTACTTAAGACCTGATGTTGCACTAAATATATCTTGAATTAAGTTTATATATTTATCTCGTATTAATTGTAACAATAATTAATAATTGTTACAAATTAATGAGGTTCAGAGGTGTAAAGAGTACCTAAAAACCATACTTGAGTAAAAGTACAGATACCTTACAGTGAAAATTACTCCACTACACGTTACAAGTCACCAATTCCAAAACAACTTGAGTAAAAGTCTTAGCGTATCTGATTTTAACAGTACTTAAGTATTTTACTATGCATTGCTAAGAACTTCATTTGGACAACTTTAAAGGCGATTTTCTCAATATTTAGAATTTTTTTGCTCCCTCAGATTCCAGATTTTCAAATAGTTGTATCTCGGCCAAATATTGTCCTATCCTAACAAACCATACATCAATGGAAAGCTTATTTATTCCGCTTTCAGATGATATATAAATCTCAATTTCGAAAAATTGACCCTTATGACTGGTTTTGTTGTCCAGGTTCACATATTATATTATTATTATTATTATTATTATTATATTATTGAAAACATTATTGATATATTATATGAAGCTACATTATATTACACAAATTTAAAGTAAAAAACTGGTGTTGTTTTAAGGACCTTTACTGCATTAGACTTAAATATTTTGAATACTTTTATTTGAATACAAGAAAAAAAATAAGATTAAGAAAATTATCTTTTTCAATGCACTTAAAATGTACAATAAATGTTACTTTTGAATATTATGATACCGTGTTTGTGATTTTGGCATAGCACTTTATTTTACAGTCCTGTTCCACATGCTATGCACTTTTTTAATAATACAGGTAATAACCCTGAACCCATGTAGTTACCTTATATTACCCAGTGCTTTCTTAGATAAGTATGTGCACTTTATGTACTGTAAAATAAAGTGCCACTGTGTTTTTTTAATTGAATTTAGTTTTTCAAGTTTAATTGATGATTTACAAGTCACTACAACTGTATATGTACTGTATGAACCTGTTAATATGAATCACATCCACAATTCACTGTGATATCCAGTTGTGCATTTATTTCACAAACATTATCAGACTCATACAAATTCAAGAATCTACACATGATTATTGTTTTCTTCTATGCTAACTAAATTAAATAAAACTGAGTCACAATTTTATAAACAGAGACACTGAATCATCCTCTTGTTATTACCCATAATTCCAGTTGATCTGTCTAAATCTCAAAGCCCCGAAGTTTGAATCCAGCAATCATTTGAACTCCTGCGATGAGGCACTCAGTTCTGAGGTTTCCTATAAAATATACAACACATTAGACACAATGTAATCGAGGACATCAAACACAAACATGAAGCACATAATAAAGCAGCTCTGACAGCACAAGCAGCACTGACTGGTCTAATCTTTGATCTAATTTTTTTCAAAGTCAAGCTCTAAAGCGGCCCATAATCCGTCATTTCATGTTTACCTCTAGTTGTTCGGTTTCTGGTTTAGCCGGAAGAGATTTTTGTGGTGTATGAAAGGCCTGTGGCAGGAGGGCACAAACGAAAGACTTTAGAAAGCAGTAAGAGGATTTCTGAGCACATGCACGTTTACTCAGCTATCTAAATGAGGACATGCACTCTCCAAAACTGTGCAAAAATATGACTTTTTTGCTACCCCTAGAGGGTGCATATTAGCACATAGAGATTACTTTTAAAGATATGATTTGCATTAATAAAGTATTCATCTACTCTTGTCAATTGACCCCGTGAAAAGTTAAAGGTACAAATTTGCTCCATGACAGACTTTAATCATTTTACATCAAATTAATTATAAAGACAACAGACCTACACAAAAGGAAAACTTTTTAAAAATGTATTATTATTATTATTATTATTATTATTACAAATAACAGTCATGTTTTTATTAATAATAAATTAATAGATTTATTTATTTATTTATTGGATAGAAGGGGGGCAAACTATGCACAAAAAGAAAGGCAGAGGTATTTTGTCTATTACAAAAAAAAGAAAAATGAATAAATAAATAAATACTTGTACTAGTAGTAGTAGTAATATTTATTATTATTATTATTATTATTGATATTATAAATCACATTCATGTTTTTAATAATAATACATTAATTTATTAATTTATTAATTTATTTATTTATTTATTTATTTATTTATTGGATGGATGGATGGATGAAAGAGGGGAAAACATTATTTATGAATGATTTTTACAAAAGAGGATGTCACTATGCACTCAAAGAAAGGCAGATATATTTTGTCTATTACAAAAAAGATAAATAAATAAATAAATACTTGTACTGCTAGTAGTAGCAATATGTATTATTATTTTTATTATTATTATTATATTTTTTATAAATATAAATAATTTTTACAAATTCCTAAGTCACTATGCATTCAAAGAAAGGTAGCGATACTTTGTCCCTGAGTAAATACACACATACGCACGCGCACACACACATTCAGAGATTATTCGACCACATCACTAGATGGTGCTGGACAGCTGCTGAAATCTTTAGTAGAGTGACACACTGCTTGCACATTACATAGTTTTTATTGTGGGCAGTAGCTACTGTGTGTAAAACAATGAGGTTAATAAAGTACTTTAAAATTAGAAGCTGAAAATTGACACACAGTCCCCGTCCATTTAATCATCATCTCATTTGCTGCACCAATGCCACACTGTCATCTATATGCACACAGGTCACATTAAAGATGAGGTTCACTTAAATTGAAATGTGTGTGACATTAGCATTCTGTAGAGCCATTACCTTTTTGGCTTGCTGTACCTCCTCTGTGGACTTGGATCTATTTTTTACTGTCTGTTTTTGCGGGGAGATGGTGGACACCTTGGGGGAATGAAAATAATATGGGTTAAGGCCAGAAAATCTTCTGCTTGCACAAATGGAACATCTGTGTTTTCTATTAGGACAGCTTCCTCTGTATTCTGTGATGCTCTCTGCATTTGGTTCAGTCTCCACTCACTTTGTTCTCTGTCCTTTCCATGTCTCGACTTTAGGAGGGAAATCAGCTGTGTCTCTAGATAATGTAGTCAACGCTATTGGTTATCTGAAAATATGAAAGAGATATAGAGAACAACAATATTAGCCATGATAATACTTCACAAAGACAGTCTTCATCGCTGAATGTCACTCTTTTGTTTGATAGGATGATAACTGTAATTGGTCCACAGAGATTATGGGTCTTCTTTAGAAGCCTGGCTCATTTTCACAACTTTTTGTACCAAGTCTCTGTGGAATATTGGTCACCGAACAAACCAATTCCAAATTGCTTCTGGCGCGAATCCCATGGCAAGGTACTGTAGGCGTAGCTGAGAATGAGACTTTTGTGAGGTAAAAAGGCACCCTTGAAACCACATGTCAAAAGAAACCTGAATTTGAATATCCCAAAACAACAATATTTTACATTTTCTAAAAGTGTTGTCATGTTGTTTTAGATGTTTGAATGGTGCCTACATCCATTTCTTTATTTATGTATTTATTTGTATTTATTTATTCATCTTTGTGACCCAGATGCTGCTCGTTTTATTACAGGTTATTCACTAAATGTTAAACATCACTCATTTTATTATTCTAGTAAAGATTTTAATAAACCGTTGCTACATTTATTTTATGATTTGTGCTATACGATCCAAAATTTGGAGCAGAACAGTGAAGTGAATGCTCACTGGATCATCTCTGAACAAAGGACCCACTTTACCAAAGAAAAAAAACAAGCTTTTGAAGCAGAAATAAGCTTGTGACTAGCTTAGGTATTTTTCTTTCTGAACACATCATATCTTAAACTGCTTGTGTAGAAATATTGATGTTTGCTAAATGCATTTATGAATGCCATCTCAGCTTCAAATAAATAATCTCTGCATTGGCTTGTTCTGTTTATGAGATGATTTGAACCTCCATTGTTATTGATGGCTCAGAACCTTGACTGCACAAATGCCTTTAATAATCTCAGGCTTTGGCAAACTAAGCCTAGGCTGACTGCATCTATTTGCTGTGTGCTTAGTCTTTCCTTTCGCTGATATGACTCATCAACACTTTTCAAACCTCTTCAGCTGCAAACACATGGTAGCTCATATATTGGCCAATGCATAGACAGAGCTTTCAATCAAAGCAGTGGAGATACAATATAATATGATGAATCCAAGGCAAGCAGTTTATAAAACAGCACAATTCCATAGTACAATTCCTCTTGAAGTACAGTATGCACATAAAAAAAAGAAATAAAGACATATACTACAGCAATTTGTCATTCTTATTTTTTCAAGATAATTTAAGTTAGGGTTAACTTCAATCATGACAACTTACAGAATAGTTTTAGCATGTTAATAGATATGACAATGTTAATGTATTTGGTTTTGGTGGACTAGATCTGCTACAAACACTGCTACAAGTATGGACTTGCAAATGGTAATAGAGACAGAGATGTGTGAGCATGTAATATATACTGCTGCTGCATAAATAGGCATACATAAATCCCATAGCAGTTCCAGACAGGTGGAGCTGGGGGAGGTGGAGGATTTCAGAGAAAGTTGTGCAATTGGCTGCAGAATCAGCAGCGACCAATCAGCTTCAGCCATGTGGTAAATGACTTGATAGTTACAGTAACATATTACATTTAATGGACCCATCAATCTGCGGTGACTAATCTAATTAAATTCAATGTTCATGCAGTGTGATAAAATATAGTACAAAAATAGTACAAGAATACAATAAGTACAAATATTGAAAGTTCTCATTAATTTTATGTGAGGTCAGCATGTAAGTGTCAATAATTACTTATTAATTACTTAATTACTTATTTATTTGGTAAATTATTAATTAATATTATACATGTATATTCTATTAATTATAATTGACATAGAATATTTATAATATTAATAATTTATAACAATAATATTAAAACAATATCAATTTCTTTACTGTCAGTTATTATTGTTGTTGTTGTTAGACAAAAATAGTTTTAGAGGAACTATAAATTGTCACCCTGCAGGCAATGTTGCCAAGTCTGCAGTTTTCCTGCGGAATTGGGCTAGTTTAACACTGTTGCCGTGGGTTGTTTTTCATGTCCGCAGGTTGAAGTGCCCCAATAACGTGATATTTAGCGACTGGAATGTGAATTTTACATAGGGTACCCCTGCAAAAAATTTGTATTTTTCCCCACAGAATGAGTTTTTTTTTTACCTGTAGACCCCCCTCGAAACGTGATTCTGCTAGTTTTGAGTAGCAATTGGACAGGTTTTGTTGTGAAAACCTTGCAACCCTGCCTGCAGGACACTTGAAATGTCACATCAACTAGAAAAAGACCACCAGCTGAGGCGAATTGGTGAAAATGTCAGCACCTAGAAGACAGCAGATGGTGACTCATCAAACCATCAGCCCTGTTGCACGCATGTGTACTTGCTGGCAGGAGAGAGACTACGAAACAGAGATATGGATACATAGATAAACAGAGAGGGCGAGAATGTTTTAAAATGAGATGCAAATATTAAGCGAGAGAAAATATAAAAAGAAAATTGTCTCCATTTTCCTCCTGCATCTCAGTTCAGAATTTTGTTGTATATATCCTTAAAACAGAATCCTTCATCAGTATTCAATAGTTATTCTAAACAAGAGCATGGCACGGAAGCAGCTATTCAAAATCTCACCCAGGACTGAGGCCAATTAGGACTCTACAGCTCTTACGACTGCATCACCAGACAGTATTACCATGGCAACAAGCCGGTACCAGGAGCCTGGCAGATGAAGGAAGTCCCTCCAGGGTGGGTTTAGATTACAGGGACCCCTGTCTCAAAATGTGATTTTTCATCTTTCGAAACAGAGCAAGGTGAACTTTGTGCCTGTGCAGAGTGTTCTGGAGAACGGTTGCAACAATGCGTTTTGAGTTTATTCAAATTAGTAATAGAAAATGATTAGCTTGACTCATTTAAGTTGCCTGACCTCACCTTTTGATTACACTGAATCATTCAAGTTGTTTAAAATAGTCGTTATTTTGTACTTTTCATCTCTGTCATGAACAATTAACTGGCAGATGAGTCAAGACAATTATGTTCCATAAACCAAGCCAACTAAATCTAATGATTCATCTCAGATCAGTTTTGAACATGTTGTGCACAAACCCTGAATTGTTGTGAACAGAAAACATCTATTAAAATTGGAAGAGTAAGAAGGATAATCGTCGCAATCTAATACATCACAGGAAATCCGTTTTATGAGTCACTATGAGAAATTTACCCCAAATTTTACAAAGTTTATAACTTTAGTTTTAGAGTTTCCATTTGATATTTTAAATCAATCGTAGGACTGTGGGACAACACTATACTATACACATACACTTTTTTTTTTGACCTCATAATGTTTAATTTAAATGTCATTACTGGACCTTCTAGTAAAACCAACAGACTCTCTCTGGTGTATGTATGCAGAACTGTCTGATATAACAACAGCACCAAAACACTTCTGTGCATAGCTTCTAATAATTTTTTTTTTTAGATTTTGACTCCTTAACTACATATTAGCCAAGGTTAGATTGACAGTTTAACATCGTATAGCATCTCACATACTTTACATACATTTCATACTTGAGAAAGAATGACACCTAGTACATTTTAACAAGCACATTTACATGATATCTTTAATAATATATACACATCATATGATTAATTTGGCTAATCTGAATGAACTCTGTGGGAAGTGGGGTGCAGCTGTGGTGTGTCTGGGTCTAGCTACAATGTAGGGGCCAATTGTCGCTAAAAGGATAGTAAAACTTGAAGTCACCTACATTGTGGTGACTAGCTAATTTTCCCCAAGATGGAAAACAGCTACATAGCAGGCAAAATAACATCTTAATGAAACTGAAAAAGGTGTAGGGTTAGGGGATATGACATATCATTAGCTCAGTATTAAAAACAACAAAAGCCGATGGAAAGTCCCCAATGTAAAAGAAAAACAAGTGTGTGTGTGTGTGCGTGCGTGCGTGCGTGTGTGTGTGTGTAGCAGACTCTCTGTTTTTGATTGAATTGTTCTGCTTCTGACACACACACAGGGTTAAGATGACGTCAACACCCTAGACTAAAAAAATTTTAATTTTTAAAATAAATCAATTTTAAAACCAACAAATACAAATCTGGTGCATAAGCTGCAATCAGCATAAAAACTAAAATAAAAGAAACATTACATATTGGAGTTTGTTAAAGTGGACTTACCTTGAAAAAACCTGTTGTTATTTCAGTGTACACTCATTGAGGACAGACGCGCAGTTGTGCAGCACTGTTCTGCTTGAAACAACACAAAAGAGACCTTTAAAAACGAGTTAGAACAGTAGAAATCGTATCCTCACAAAGACATGCTCAGTGATGTAAGGCAGAATCCTCACCTCACAGATTCGCCTCCCTCCCTTCAGTCTTCTTTCTCTCTCTGCCTTCCCATCCCTTCTCTTCTCTCGTTCGCGCTCTCTCCCTTTCTCTTTCTTTCTATCTGTGCCTTAGCTTGGGGGCTGGTCATCTGATTGAGTCTGATTACTTCGCTACACAATGTCCATTCAGAGACCATAAAAATAATGTCCCTGATGAAGACTTTCCTGAGGACAAGGTGCCCTAGGGGGAGAATATGTGTGTGTGTGTGTGTTATTAAAGCCTAGGGAACCAGTGTGTGTGTGTGCGTGTGTGTGTGTTATTAAAGCCTAGGGAACCATCAGCATCAAGTTTACTAGCTGAGTACACTCCATGCATTAGCTCCTTCTTCCTTCCTGCCTCTATTTTACCTCCTTCCATTTCTGTCATTCTCTCTTTATTCACCCCGGGGCAGTTGCATTTCTTCAGAAGACACACCATGAGTACGCGAAACCAACAAACCTCGAGAGCTCCTCACAGAAGCCCAGACATTATCAATCTTTTAAGCCATTAAAATCATAATGAAATTAAAATGATAGTATTTAATTTAGGTTCATGTGTTATTGTGGACGTAAAATAATGTTTTTAATAATCTTTCAACAAAATGTAATCAATTGAAACAATCTCTGAATTGTTTTTCCTATTTGGATTATGTCACTTGTGACGCACAGGCTAATGTTAACTATTCCATTCAGGAATTCTATACTAGGAATACCACTTTTCTAAAAACCAAACTCTGCAGGACAGTGGCCCACTAGGAACAGATTTGGACACCCCAAGACTAAATAAAGAATGACCACTGCCCACCGTACCATTTACAGAGGCTAAGGATGTTGTTGTTATATCTCGGAACAGTTCATGCGGTTATATGGTTTAGGAAGTGAGATTATATTCTGCATACCAATGCATAAAACTGTATTATCTGTTAAATTAAATATTGTAAAAGTTATGGTAATAAAAGCAGAATATATCTGCAAACAGCAATTCTGGGCCAAGCACCGAAAGCACAGCAAACACAACAAATACAGCAAGCATGGAAATTACAGTAAGCACAGCAAGTATAGTAAGCACAACAAGCATGTCAAATGTCACAGGAAACAATCAGAGGGACTACTATGTGCATCTCAAAGGCACAAAAATGCATAAGGTTTTGTATAGAAATGCAAAGCAGGACTGTTATTTTATGCTCAGAACTATCTGAAGCTGCACCAAACAGGAACTGATTTTAGACAAAAGTGTAAAGGATTTGTAGAAGTAGCGAAAAAAAAATTATTTTTGATACTGTATGCCTAAAAGTAGTGGACCAGCAAAATGTTGGAAAATGACATGTGAGATATCATCGGAATCAGCATAAATCAAGAAATATAATATCACAAATGACATTTTGCACGACGTTTTCAAAAGTTATAAGCGCTTTTGTTAAAGCCTTCTTCTGAATAGTAGTTGCCGCTGTCTGTAAACATCTCAGGTACCTTCAGAACATGCTGTCAGTGAACCCCACCAAAGCTCATGATTTTCTGACAAACATTTCAAAAGTTTTTGCCCCCCATCCCTTGACCCGTTTGAACAAAAAGTAACATCAAAATTCTGTTCAGTGTGGCTCAGATTGGATCAAATTTGAAGAAGTGTGAAAAATGGAATACAGTACATTTTAAAATGGCATGTAATATTGAATTTGATCATCTTGAGGAGAGTAATCAGGTGTACTAAAACTGTATTTCTAGAATAAAGGCTTCAAAAGTTATAACCACTGGAAAAAAATTAATTTTTGAACTGGTGGTGGCACAATAAAGTAGGTCTTAAAGACCCCAAAGTTAGTCATATTACTCTTCATTACAACCACTATAATTGTGCCATTTTTCATAATTTTCCTATGTACCTTTCATAGAGCTGCCATTGACTCCAATTCGGGAGGAATATTACAGAACCATTGGTACATTAGAAGCACTCAAGGGTGAACTTGAGCCTCCATAACTCAAGTCATTCTGGTATGGAACCCTACTTTTCATGATCTAATCAAGAAAAAAAATCACATCAGAAAAAAAATCTCCTTTGTTTTTAAAAATATCCTGTTTCACCCAGAAATATTACATTAAGGAAACTGTTAAAGTCAATAAAGACCTAAAATATTAATGTAAATTTTTACATACACTAATATGTTTTTAATATTAAAGGCAAATTCATACATTTATAAATTAAAATGAATCCAGCCTAATAAAGGCTTAAAAACTGTTCATTCCCGATAACTAATGCAATAGCTAATGTGTAACCTTTAAGCCAAGTACGCAATGTCTTCATGTACACAGAATGTATTTTTGTTATGTGAATCATTTTCAAATAAATACAAGCAGCTGGACAATAACATGTGCAGAATTACATCTACTGTAAACAATATTTCATATCATTGCTTTTATCAAAAAAAGCCTAATGACAATTGTCCATCATTAAAGACTGCCATGTTCACATTGCTGAAACATTATTCTCTATTTGTCATGCTCCAGTGTGACAGATCATTGAAGCAAAAGATGTAACAGGTCCGTTTAGCTCACACCACAGTTTCTCGAGCTGGGTTTGAGCACTCATTCTCTGATTGTTCCTTCCCTAATGTTTCTGTACATCGTACTGCAGGAGAATCCACTTCGAGAGACCCCATACTGGAGCAGGGCTCCTCCAGTGATCTGTTTGTCTCAGCTTCCTCCACTTCTTCCAGGGTTAACTGAAGGAACTGAGGCAGCATTAGATGTTCTTTCTTCAGCAGGCCTCGCTGATCATCAGCACTGCAGCACTGAGCTCGGTTTAACAACTCCACCAAACCTGAAAGTCCCAATACATTTAGATGAGCAGATTGGGTGAAGACCAAGAGAAAAGAAATGAGATAATCATCATTTACCCTCCATGTCATAGGTTCTCCTCAATCCAGGGTTCTTCTGCCGAGCAGCTGATCTGGAAATCCCTGGAGGGAACATGTTTGCATCCACAGCACCTCTCCGATCCTGGTGGCAGATGCATAAGATGTTAGACCGCAAAGAAGGACTGAAGAATATCAAGATATTGAATTCTGCTATCCTAAAGCAGTAGACTCACTTGTAATGAAGTAGGTGAGAAGTTCCCTTTGGGGCTGCTGGCCTGATCAACGCCTGCTAGAGAGAATTCAGTTTTCACCTTAGAATGAGCTGTTTTAACAAGACTGATTCCAGGGAAGAAAAAGGAATCATAATTTCCCATTGTAGAAATATTGATAAATTCCATCTGTATATCACATTTAATGTAATCGGGTCTAGTGTGGGACAGGTTTAGTGCTGTACAGGGCCCACAACAACAACACAAATGGTAGATGACGTTCTCCACAGAGCAGGGAGTGGAATACAAATCACATGGATCATTGTCTGTTCATTCAAGCTCAAAGGAAAATTCCAAGGTTCTATCTATCTATCTATCTATCTATCTATCTATCTGTCTGTCTGTGAAACCTGACAGATGTAGAATTTAAAATATAATTTTTACATACCTTTATCTAGAATTAGTGTCTTATTGGCCAGAGAGGTGACTACTGTGTTCATACTTATTATCTGTCCAGTTCCACTCTGAAAATAGAAATAAAACAGAAATGATAAAACATGTTAGCACATGACTGACATAATGGCTGAATCAGACAGATCAATGTAATTTATAATAGAATTTATTATAATTAGAATTATTAGAAATAATTAGGTTACTTCACATTCGGTATATATGAAAAACATGATGTTAGAGTGAGAGCCTTCAGTTGTGCAGGCTCTATTCTCTTATTCTATTCTCTTTATTCTCATATTGTGAAAAGAATTGTTTTGAACTGAAGCTACTATACATTACAATAATGAATACTATAGAGCATCTAGAGGTTTCTTCTGCATTATAAATGTATTGAGTTTTTCTGGGTTGTGTGCGGGGGCTTTGATGGACATAAAAACATTAAATGATTTGATCAGTATTGGCTCAGTCCTACTTTTGCAGCTGCAGTTTAATAACTAGAGAAACCGGAAAATCTGTCAATGTCTCCCTGCATGTTTGTGGTCCATCAGAAAAGGTCAAACTATTAACTTTCAACAAAGAATGAAATGGCTGTTCCGGTCACTCTAGGCCTCCCCTCACCATGCTGACAGTGGCGTCCTGTGACCTGAGGCGGTATTTGTTAAGCATTGCCGCGAGGGCATCCTGCAGGGTCTTATTGGACTTCACCACAACGGCCACCGTCTTTCCTGTGAAGGCTACCTTCACTCTGTACAAGAAACATAACACAAACACATGTGCACATAACAGATTGTTTGGGTCCACCCAAAAATCATTTATCTACCCTCTGTGGTTCCAAACCTGTATTACTTCTTTCTTCTGTGCTCTGTGAATCACAAAAGGCATTTTGAAGAATACTAGTAACTAAACAGTTTCTATTCACATTGACTTTAATTGTATGGACAAAAAGTACAATGGAAGTCAACAGGAACTGAACATTTTTAGTTATCAGCATTCTTCAAAGTATCTTCTTTTGCTTACAGCAGAAGAAGCCATACAGGTTTGGAACAACATGAGGGGGAGTAAATGATAACAGAATTTTGGGTGGACTATCACTTTAGCACGTTTTTTTGCACAAATTATATTTTTATTTAAAAATGTTGTTGTTGTTTTTTTTTCTTTCTCTAGCACTCACGCAAATGTGACCCTCAGTTCCAAAAACACCTGCTGGTCTTTCAGCACAGAGCTGTCCTGGTCCAGTGACAGTGGTTGCTATACATAACACCCAATGGGAAATAACAATAAAAAATGAACACATAAAATAAAATCAAAATTTTAGATTTGAAAAGAAATTCATACATAGGCATATTTTTTATTTGTCTATAAAAACATTATATAAAAAGGTTTTTAGGCTCATGACAAACAAAATTCAGTAAAATGTGTCCATATTCTGACTGGTAATGCACATGTAAATGTTTCACACTTCTTACTTTGTCTTTGCCATGTAGATAAATAATGATGTCTGACAGAGGAAGGCCTCTTTTTTCACACAATCCGGTGAGCATGTTGCGGATGGTGACGCCAGGTCGGGCTGGGGTCAGAGAAGCTGTACCATCAGGCAGGAAGACACAGCAGTACTTATCTACCCTTCCGTCTGCAGAGCGTGCCACTAATTTCTCAACCTGCGACAACAGTATTGATATGAGCTGGTACTGATATGGCATGATATAATACTGGTATTAGTAGACTTTGTGGCAAGTTACCTCCGAACTCTTCACAAGTCCAGTCATGAAGCTGATAGGTGATTCTGGAAATGGCAGAGAACAGAGAATTTATTAGACCGTCTAAAGGCCTCTTCTTAGTTCAGTTTGTCCCATATTGACATCACAAATTCACCTCCCCAGGACGCTCTCTTTTCTTTGCGCTTGTCCTTTCCCATCATGCCTTGCAGATTGACTTTCCTCCTCTCTACCACGTCATCACCATCTACTGTTCCAGGCTTCACTTTTACCCTCTGGAAAACAACAAACTAATATGAATCTCTTATTAGGATAAAACATTTCTAATTTGCATATTTTGAGAAATTCATACCTCCTTAGTTCTATCGAATTTGACTTGCTCTTTGGGTGAAGTGCTGCTGGTGGGTTTTGTTGCTGTGATGGGTCTGCCACGAGAGTCCAGCCCCGGGAGAGGCCTGCCCTCCACATTAGCTAGCATGCAGCTCTGATAGAGCTGTGAGCGCACGAAACGAGTATAGCTGTCAAACTTCATCAGTTTGAAGATCTGGAAGGGGGGAGAGGGAAAAGAGAGGATAGGATAGGTAAGGACACTTCTGTTCAAGAGGGAGTCAAAGGAGGGTAGGCTCTTGATTTGATTGCTTTTAGTAGCTCTGGATAATTGAGTCATGATTGCTGTCTGTTCTTAAACTAAAGTGGTTTGACTCGCCCCATATGACACAACAAAAATGTCTTTGTCACTTTTTTATTATATAATGGAAAAATATTTTCGGTATGACACATATCTTCTTTATTAAGCCTCACAAAAGAGCATAGTCTTTTAGGTTTTTCACAGGCATATGGTTTTTGATCCTGTTTCACCTGTTTGAGCAATGCAAAAATCTCTGCTGTTTTGTTGTCTTGTAGTTGAAAGCATTTGAAATTGATTGAAAAAAATACTTGAGATGGTGCCTGCTTGCAGTGAAGACAACTTTGTTGATTATAATGGGAATGCTCTAATTTTTCTAATTACGTCATGTATATAGAGCATTTTAAATAGGGATGCACTGTCATGAGCAGGGGCTTCTAAATATTAACATAAAGATTGATTGATTGATTGATTGATTGAGGTACCTCTGAAATTTGACGCGAAATTCATACCAATAAGTACATATCACTGCAGTTTCCAAAAGAAATGAACACTGGAGGCAGTAAAACTCTGACACCTTTTATTCCTATTCACACACAGAGTTTTGATTAATAAAGCGTAATTTTCGCACAATTACTTGAAGAATATTATGTTATGACTTCAAAACAATTTTAATATGCTGGAAGATTAGAAAACTGATGCTTTTGAATGTTAGCATCCAACATATCCAGCTTCATATGTATGGGTTTTCATAGATGGTAGGTTTGTTCGGTAGCTCACGGAGTACGGAGACGTACTTGAGAGGTGAGGAGCTCCGATTCAAATCCCGTGTGACTACGGTTCGACAAAACAGTTGAAATCTGCATATAAGGAAGTTCAAATTACACAGTTGCATCAATAAATGAGTTTTTATATCAGTTTTGAACCGCTGCAATACGTACCTGAAGCAACGTAATAAAAACACAGCAATACGTACCTATATCAACGTAATAAAAACGTGTCAGGGTTCACATATTGAACCCGTGTTTTAGCGCCACTCAGTGGACATTTCTCTTTGAAACTGCAGCGAAACGTGCAGTAAGGGAAGTAAAAACGATGTTGCAGAAAAGTACCCTGAGGTACGTATTTTTATGAGATCAGGTTGAATTTGGTGATACAACTTAACTACAACCAATAAAAAAATGTATTCCTTGAATACAATGTAAAAACAGTATTGCTAATTTTTATACCAATATTCAATATGACAAAAAATGGCTAATTATAACCAATTAAAATTAAATAGACCTATTCTGCAAAGATGCTGTTTTTTTCCTTTCTATTTCTTAACAACAGTAATAGAGCATTGACCAAATCTTCTCTATAATATGCATAGTTCAGTTATTAAATTTTTTTTCTTAATGATGAATTTTTTTGCTTGAGGTATATTCCTGAAATTTAAAGTGATTTTAGGAAACGGGTGATACAACATTTTCCTCCCTCCTTTATCCTCCTCCTCCCCCTCCTTCATCAACTCTTGTGTGTGTGTATATGTGTGTGTGTTTATGTGTGTGTGTAATATATATATATATATATATATATATATACATATATATACACCCTGCTACGTGTACTGCGTTAGGCTAACCGAGACTTGTCATTTGCACTTATATATTGTTGCTCTTTTGTTAGTTTTGACTGCTTTTGTCCTCATTTGTAAGTCGCTTTGGATAAAAGCGTCTGTTAAATGACTAAATGTAAATGTAAATGTACAACTTAACTATAACAATAAATAAATAAATAAATAAACTTGAATACACCAGAAGTATGTGTATTCAATAATTGCATGTGTAAAATAATTGCATTTTTTTTACTAATATTAAATATGAAATTAGTGAAAAAATTTTAATTATAACCTATTTTTAACATTAAATAGACCTATGCTGCAAAGAATCTGCTTTTTTCCTTTCTATTTCTTAACAATAATAATAGAGCATTGATGAAAATTATAACATGCAGTGTTCAAGTCATGAAACAATTTTGAGTAGCTGATTGGTTCTTTTAAGCTGGCAACACAGTCAGTTTCTCCTTCCTGTTTATGTTATTTATTTGCATCTCGACATGGTCCAGAATAGTATTGTGTGCAATGAGAATTTTCTTTAGCCCTCTTCCTCCCTAGCACCACCTGTCTACATCTTCTACGGGGTTCTCTCTATTGTACCTTGCAGCTTCAGCAGCATGTATCATAATTTCTGTAATTCTAAGCAGTAAGCCTTCACTCATGACAGCAGCAGTGTAGCAAATTCACCAAGAGCAATCCTACCTACACTCCATTCTTATAGTTAAAATGCTGTTAAAATCTATTTCGAGAGTTGTCATGATTGAAAGTTTTATAAAAGAACATAAAACCTATAGAGAAAGACAAATAATAATAATAATTTTAATTTTAACAATTCATTTAAGATAAGAAAGTTATAATATATATATATATATATATATATAATTTTAGCAAATATTGAAATTATTATTTTTTTATTATTAATTTAGCCTTAACATCTGGAAACAGTGGTTAAGGACCCTGCATTGTGGTATGACATCACATACCTGTTGTTGTGCTTTTTGAAAGATGTCAGGATGAGGATTTTGTACATCTTTCTCCTCAACTCGTACCCTGTCATCTATGTTGATGGGAGATGTTGCATTGCTGGACAGGAAAGTATTATAAATTGAGGATGCCTCTTTCTTAAGCTAGGGTAAGAAAACATACATAATATTTATGTTATTTGTATGAATTAATAAAAAGAAAAAATGATAAAATAGTGGAGAGATATAAAATACTGATATTTACCTGCTCAGTTTGATGGACAGGTATCTTGCGAAACTTTTCACATGCCAGCCAGAACAAGATGTTCTCAGCACTGACCTCAGATTTCAGAAATCCCTGTGGTGAATACAGACAAATTTTTAATTTTGGGACACGCTAAGAATATGCCTCAAATCTGGATGAACTGCATGTGTTGGTGGGAATATACACATGATAATTACCATTACCTGAATTATTATTAAAAACAAGGCAACAATTAAAATTCTGGTTCTACACTGTTAGAAATTTCTGTAATTTCTACAGTTATTTACTGTATATCACCCAGTATAATACTGCAAATTCACTTTACAGTAAATAACTCTAATACCCTTTGCATCATGGGAATTTTCTGTGACGTCAAACCCCACATACAGTGACTTACTGTATTTTTTTTAATTGCTGTATTCTACTGTATTTGTCTTAACGGCCTCTTTGGCACCATTCTATTGAGGTTGCTTTATTTTCCTCATTTCTCGCATTTGGATTGACAAGATTTGACTTACACCGTGTCTACAACGCCGCAACAGTTTGGGACTGACTACACTGGATGTTGCATCGCTTGTAATGATTGGAAAATCCGTTTGTCCGTCGTGTCAGAAACAGCGCGAGCGCTTGGAGTACATCAGTACGTCAGAAATATACCGGGGCATCACTTTACTGTCCGCATCCACTGTAGATAGTATAATGGGTTCTATATTGTGTTTTGCCAAGTCGCGCCGCGCCACTCGCGTCCGAGGAAGACACGGAACCAGCGCGGCAGCGCCGCGGGTTTTGCCCGGGGATGAACCCGCGAGAGTGGAAGAGTTCCGGAGAACATCTGCGCTGTGTGTCGATGCACCTTACGAGAGAATAAAACCAGCAAGCAAGGTAAAAAATATATATGTACGTTTGTCTGTCTGTTTGTGTCAACATTTTTGCACACCAGTTTAACCTAGTAACATTTACCCGTCAACATAACGGTAACAAACTTTACTATGGTAAACTGCGCTGTCGTTTCAAACGACTTTTGTCAGCTTATTGAATTACCGAATTAAAATTACTTTCAACGAGCAACGCTTATCTTGTATTAGCATTAAGTTAACTAATGTGAAATTTTGTTCAGGTGTTAGTAGTTAATGTTGGCCAGTAGCCTATTGAGAAAATAAAATCGTATTTAGCTAGGTTAAACAAGATTTATGGTTAGCTGCCTTTCTAGTTTTAGAATTAGTTTGTTATAGTTTTTAATGGAATTTAAGATTTACTGCATTTTTTGTATTTGTGTTTTAAAGGCAACTGCAATGAAGCATCAAGAAAGACATGAGTAGGCCAGCCACCCTGAGACTGATAATTCATGGTAAGAAAACAACTATGGTTTTGAGAGATTTGTGTATTCTATATGGGGTTTGCCTTTTAAAAGTGTGCCATTTCTACTTGTTTTTCAGAGAAGACATTTCTGTCACTAACAAAGTGGATGGTGAGCAAAGGTGGTGGCCACGTTTTGGAGCAGCACCTGGGTTTTGCAGATGGCTAAGTTTTCTTTGGCTGCTTATATTTTTTCCCCATTATGTTTCTGTCAGTGGCGGATCGTGGGTTTTAAAATAGAGGAGGCACACTTAATTGTATTGGTCTGGGATCCCTGCCGATTATTATTATTATTTGCTTAACCACTTTAAATTAGCTTTTTGGTTGCTTCTAGTCAGAAAACGTAAAGAAAACGACACACATACAGAATTTCACTTACCTGGCACGAAATTACAAACAAATATATACACATTCTGAGACATGAACTGTGAATTTTATTAACATTAAATCGTCCTCCTCCCATTTTCACCTCAAAATTATGGGGAAGCTGTGCCTCCCCTGCCTCCCCCGACGAGCTGCCACTGGTTTCTGTTGCCTAAAAATTCTTTGTTAGGATAAATCAAGATAATGCACTGCAAAATGTCCTAAGACAGGAGAAATGAACATGCACTGTTCCAGCATTGGAAGACTGTATTTATAAGTGTTATACATGCAATGTTTTAAATAAATTTTATATTTTGTAATTATTGTGTCTGTTTTAATTGAATGCCAGTAGTACCTATGTAGGGTATAAAATGAATTCTGTATAAAAAATTATAAAATCTAATGAAATATATTAAAATGAATTACAGTAGTATACTGATGAATTTGATTTTTTTTTACAGTAATTTACTGTAAAACATACAGTTTGCAACTGTAAACCAAATACAGTTTGCTACTGTAAATCTTAATTACAGTAACTTGTTGCCAGTAAGTTACTGTACAAACCCTTTGAAATGTCTAACAGTGTAGCTGGCATCTCTGTTGGCCACCAAATGAAGAATTCACAGAGGTTTATCCATCTCAGAGCTCTCTCACCTAAACGCCTGAACATGTCCTTTCCCCCACAAGCTCTCTTCCAGCCCCCCCTTTGAAACATTCTCCACACCTCCTCATTTCCCTATAATTACAGTGACTCATACTGTGGTCTGTTTTCCTCCTCACCTGCTTTTTTTTCTGATTTTACACATTTCACAATGAATTGGGGTTGAATTACTTGCTCTGCCTGGTTGGTAAACAAATGAGAGTGCCGAGCAACATGGCAGCACTCTCTTTATTAAGAAGTGAGTAAGTACAGAACTGTATGACGTGTACACTTAGAAACTAGAAGCAAAGGCTTATTTCTAGGACACCACTTCTGCTTTTGTCTGCTGAGTAAGATGGTTAGCTTGCTATATGTAATAGATGTTGGAAAACCAGCAAGCAGTGTTTTGAATTTTTATATATTTTTTAAAAATCAGCCAGTTTTTTAGGGCTGTCATTCAATTAAAAATATTAATTAAATTAATTGCAAGATTTGCTAAGTTGCCTGTAGCAGCCGTTTAAAGTGGTACGTCAACATTGAATTGCTCCATTTGCTTTTTTTTTTTTATTAAAAAGGATTAAATTAATGCATAAAATTGACAATCTTAGACATTATACATAGTTCATTCCAGCATCCATCCTGCCCAGTTAACTCCCCAGACAGCAACCGGTTTTGGCCCAGATCCGGATTTCACACGGGCCAGATGTTGCTGTCTTGGTCGAGTGCTATTAGAAGAGCCATTTGTGAAATAAACCTTCACAGTAAGCAAATCAATGTTTTCCCTTAAACCCCGTTGATATGTCGATAAATATTCACTCTCACTGCTGTGGCTATACGAATAGTGGTGCTTTACTCACTGTGAAGTAGCGTACGCCTGTTGGGTCCTCCAGGAGCCTCTCAAAGCTGACGGCCCAGCTGGCCACCTGACCCACCCCTCTGCTCCCTTCACTGGGCACGGTGGGCAGACTGGTGTTACTGCTGGAGTACTGTGATACTGACCGATCATCTGTTTCCAGTACATTCAGTTCTATCAACCATGAGACAAAGAGAATGCTAAAGAGCATTTATTATAAAATAAATGATTTTGCAGAAAATATATTAAATATTAACAGAATAAAAAGCCACCAAGAACTTTAACTTTAACACACTTAAGTATACCTTTAAGTGTACTTTGTAATTGTGTCTTTAAAGTACATTTAAATCATAATGTTTTAATATTTTTTGTCATGCTACAAAAAGTACATTGTTTTATGTGTTATATTCTAAAAGCATATGTAAAGTAATTTATAATAATTTAAACTGTAGTGTGTTTTTCAATATTACATGTAAAGTTAATATATTTGATATGTACTAAATTACAAATATATCTAAATACACTGAAAAAAAATGATACTAAATTTTTTTAAGGTAAGTGGTTGCAAACAATTTATTTTAGCTACATTTATATAAAAAAAATTTAAAGTTAGTCAACTAAATTTGTTTATTTAAATTTAGCTAAAATAAAGTGATTGCAACCACTTACCTTAAACGATTTCATCAAAAATATCTTCAATTGTGTTCCGAAGATGAACGAAGGTCTTACGGGTTTGGAACAACACGAGAGTGAGTAATTAATGACAGAATTTTCATTTTTGGGTGAACTAACCCTTTAAAAAAAATTTGTAAATTTAATGAATCACTTTTTTCAGTGCATGCAAGTTTCAAAAATATGACATTAGAGGGATAGTTTACCCAAAAATTTAAATTACTCACCCTCATGCCGTTCCAATCCCGTAAGACCTTCGTTCATCTTCGGAACACAAATTAAGATATTTTTGATGAAGTCCAAGAGCTTTCTGACCCTGCATAGACAGCAAGGGAACTACCACATTCAGTGCTCAAAAAGGTAGTAAGGACATCATCAAAATAGTCCGCGTAACATCAGTGGTTCAACCTTAATTTTACAAAACTACGAGAATACTTTTTGTACACAAAGAAAGCAAAAATAATGATACCACAAAGTATTCTCGTAGCTTCATAAAATTACGGTTGAACCACTGATGTCACATGGACTATTTTGATGATGTCCTTACTACCTTTCTGGGGCTTGAACATGGTCTATGCAGGGTCAGAAAGCTCTCGGGTTTCATCAAAAATATCTTAATGTGTGTTCCGAAGATGAACAAAGGTATTTCGGGTTTGGAACGACATGAGGGTGAGTAATTAATGACAGAATTTTCATTTTTGGGTGAACTATCCCTATAAAGTAGATTTTAGTTTATCATAAATGTTAGGCAGTACACTTGAACCACATTTCAAAGAAAATAGAATAAATTGTGAAATTACATATAAAGATGTAGGCCTACTTAAGTGGGTCAAAAAGCTCTATAAACTATAATATAATAAATATAATTCGTCTAATTGCCATCAATGTTCAGTTAAGTGTCTAAAAACATTGCATTCAATTTACACTTAAGCATATTATTTTTTCATAATATTCACTTTGCTTAAAAGTGTGCTAAATTAGACTTTTTCACAAGGGTCTTTATCCATAAATGGTCTTTCAAAAAAAAAAGGTACAAAATCTGTCACTAGGGCAGTACCTTTTCAAAAGGTACACCTTTGTACCTGATTTACCCTTAAAAGGTGCATATTAAAGAGCTCATGACATGAGAAATCAAATTTGCCTTGATCTTTTGGCATGTAAGAGGTCTTTGTACCATTAAAACATCCTTCAAATTTCATAGCTTAAAGGAGACATATTATGCCCCTTTTTACAATATGTAATATAAGTCTCTGGTGTCCCCAGAATGTGTCTGTGAAATTTCAGCTCAAAATACCCCACAGATCCTTTATTATATAATTTTGAAAATGCCTGAGTGGAAGCAGAAACACGTTGTGTTTCTCTTTAAATGCAGATGAGCTGCTGCTCCCCGCCCCCTTTTCCAGAATAGAACTGCGCCATTACAGCTTGTACCTGCTAAAAAAACATCTGTTTTGGTTCTAATTATTATGTTTATCGTGCTGAAATCATCCGTTTTAAATCATATTAGTTTAAACTTCTGATGTACGGTTTTCTGAAGCACACGTACAGAAAGCGGCTGTCACAGCATGTGAGTACTAAACTAAGTTCTCATTCACACACAAGTTTACGTTAAAAACACACGAGTTACAAAAACTGTCGTTTATGTCTGTGAAAGGTAAACAGCTGGGAAATAAATCGCTTGTTTATTTTAGATCTGTGTGGCAGCAGCAATATACATTAAATAAATCAATAAATCCACTGCTCTCTTGTCTCCTCTGGGCTGACTGGACTCTAAATAGTGATCTGTGCTCATCTGTGCAGGAAAGACAGAACAGTTAGCGTGTTTTGCTCAAACTTTCGCCATGGCATTAGAGCTGGTACACCGTTGTCACTTGCGAAATCAAAATGACGGTGCCGTGGGTGGAAACTTACAGATTAAGGGGTGTTAATATTATAAAGAGATCCCGTTGCAACGTCATACAGGGGAGCAAAATCAGACGTGCTCGTTTTTTCAGACACTTGTAGAAAAATGCTTACCAAAACAAAGTTACTAGGTTAATCTTTTTCATGTTTCCTTGGTTGGTAGATGCACCGGGGACCTGATTATCACTTAAAACCTGGAAAAGTCAGATTTTCATGATATGTCACCTTTAAAATGTCCTCCTCATTATAAACAAACCATTTATTGAATCAAGCTCCAAAAACAGCTCATTTTGGTTCCGAGGTTGCAAGGTGATATCACCTGGGCGCAGATGTTTGCATAAACACTGCCTCCAGAGCAAGACATCGACGAATAATTCTCTTCTCACCATAAGCCCTGCCCACCGGCATTCAGCAGCTAACGGCTGACACTTGATTATGCTTGAATGCAAGTGTCGCATCGTGTCAAAAGCAAATAAAAATTACAATCACTGCCGCTATACTTGTCTACACTAGATACAGTATACAGTATGCGCGTTCACTTTCTTAAACAGTCCACCCGCTTGAGTCTGTCAATAAGAAAAATGGAGTGAAAGAACATTCGTTTTGACACGTTTGGTTTAAACAGCTCGTTCTCGTCTTTGTACAGATATCAGAAGGATCCCAGTGTAAGGAACAAGTGGACAGTTCATTTTTAATGGCACTCCGGATCATGTCAGAGGATTGATCAGAGCATTTTGTTTTGTAAACGAGGCACATTGTCATGGAGAGTTCACAAAGAAACATTTGTTGAAATAGGAAGCTGTACTAGATCTGACTGCAGCTGCATCACAAACCATAAGTAAATGATTTCATAATGCTTTGTCTGGAAATTACCATTTTATTTTGATTATGTTGTCAACACACTTACATACATGCAGTAGCAAGGGGGCATTGATACTGTTTCCTTTGCAATGATGTCAGCCAATCATAACAATGGCAGATTATTGAGAAGCCTTAAGGACACGCCCCTTAAAAACAGGTCATTTTAGAGAGAGGGTCAGAACGAGGGTTGAAAATAATACTTTTTTCCACATATTTATTTGTTTGTTTTTTTTGTGCAAAAACTTTATTAACATTATAAGTACACCTCAAGGAACCCCTTTAATACTTTAAATGTGCATACAGTATTAGTACCTCAAGTGTACATATTAGTACCAAAATGGTACATATTAGTACCTTTTGAAGGGGTACCACCCCAGTGACATCTTTTGTACCTTTTTTCTGTAATGAAATAATGGTGTGTTTCTTATTCTGGTAGTTATTTTTACATTGTTTCTAGGGTAACCATTTTCGTCATTTATGGTCATTAGATGAATAAATTATGTATCAGATGGACTACCAGCTGGTAATTGACCTAGTAAGCCTTGATCAATCTGTCTAGGGGACAAGTAACAGCCCACTACAATCTTCCAAAAACTTGAAACTCACTACAATCACTACAACAACTCACTACACTCTTCCAGAAACTTTCAATCTTGATCAGCTAATATTAAGCAGTTTTCTAACAGGGACAAAAACAACACAATTTGACCAGATTCCAACTTCCAAGAAAAAAAAAAGATTTAAATGTAATATTTTTTATATGCATGCTATAAACTTGAAACCACAAAAAAAAAAAATCTGTGGATCTGTCCCACTTTATCTGAAAAATTATATTACACCAAATATGTGACCCTGGACCACAAAACCAGTCATAAGGGTAAATTTTTTGACATTCGATTTATAATTCATAATATGAAAGCTGCATAAATAAGCTTTCCATTGATGTATGGTTTGTTAGGATAGTACAATATTTGGCTGAGATACAACTATTTGAATATCTGGAATCTGAGGGTGCAAACAAATCTAAATATTGAGAAAATTGCCTTTAAAGTTGTCCAAATGAAGTTCTTAGCAATGCATATTACCATTCAAAAATTATATATTTACGGATAGGAAATTTACAAAATATCTTCATGGAACATGATCTTTACTTAATATCCTAATGATTTTTGGCATAAAAGAAAAATCAA
>NW_015657591.1:468423-477586 GCF_001515625.1 Sinocyclocheilus rhinocerous | reverse complement strand
GGCCTCGGATCTCGGAATACACTTTATTGATGATGCGAACTATAGACTACAGTTAAACAGATGTGGAATATGAACGCTTGCTTAAGGTTTCACGCTGTTTCCATCAAAAATCTGTTACAAAAAAAAAAAAAAAAAAACTGTAAATGTGGCCGCACCTTAATGGTTGAATATACTGCAGATACAGTTACAAATATTTTAAAAAATTACCATTTACTTATTCTATATATTATTACTACACATTCTATCAAGTCATATCAACTACAGCTAAGTAGCAATTCTTACAAGTTAATGTATGCATAAGAAAAAATATTTTCCTACTAGAATGCTGTTGCTGTCCCATTCACAGTCTTTTTAGCGGGTTGTATTATAAGCTAACAGCCATTAAAGTAAAATAAAGTTACAACCACTTCGATATCTCCCCGTCTAACTCCCCGTTTCATCTTATATGTGACCCTGGACCCTTACCAGTCATAAGTGTAAATTTCTCGAAATTGAGATTTATGCATCATCTGAAAGCCGAATATGTATACAAATGAATTTGTTAGGATAGAACAATATTTGGTCGAGATTCTGGAATCTGAGGGTGCAAAAAAAATCTAAATATTGAGAAAATTGCCTTTAAAGTTGTCCAAATGAAGTTCTTAGCAATGCATATTACCATTCAAAAATTATATATTTACGGATAGGAAATTTACAAAATATCTTCATGGAACATGATCTTTACTTAATATCCTAATGATTTTTGGCATGAAAGAAAATCATTTTGCCATGAAGCAACAATTTTGACCCATACAATGTATTTTTGGCTATTGCTACAGATATACCCAAGCGACTTATGACTGGTTTTGTGGTCCAGGATCACATATGGTTTTGATATGGTCACATAGGAGAGTTTTGGTTTTACAAAAAGGCTATGAGTGTGAAGGTTTTATCAATGCTGAAAAATGTGCCAATTTTTACACAATTCATCTTATTTTAGGCTCTAATAACTGATGTTTTCTATTTTAATGTAATGTCAAATCAAAAGCACTGCATATGCTACAGTGAAAAAAAAAACAATGTACAAACATGCCATTCAGAGAATCTCAATATTTTGTCAATGGGCGCATGAGCTAATTTAGCCCTGTTTTGTCTTCCTCAGGCTGTGGGAATGTGAGACATGCTAAATAATCAGCTCATCAATCTGACACTACTTTTTCTGTGCCATTCATGTTTGTGCACTGCTAAACTGTCTCGTCGGGGTAAATGCTACCGAAAAAAACTGTTAATGATGCTTTCTACAGCTCTCTTCCGTTATTCCGGCACTTCACTCGTCACTTGTTTTTGTGGCACTGAAATGCAGTTGAGGAATTTCCCAAGTATGAATTAGAGTCACACTGATGACTAGCATCAGGCTCTTGATGATTATACTGGTGCTATCTATCGATGATTGTCCTCACTTCCAGACAGTCACATGACTTTCTATACCTCTGTCTGTCTGTCTGCCTGCCTACCTGTTTTTTCTCTCCCGGTCTCATTATGACACTTGAACAGAGAGAGGAAACTGATGTGGTTACACCTGCCCCCAAAAACCAAATGTAAACAGGTCAATGGTAAAGTGCTAAACCTAGATGTATGTTGAACCTAGATGTCTGTTCAACAGCCACGTGGATAAAGTATGAAAACACAGTTTTCCCCTGCTGCCTTTCAAGATACATAATGGAGGGAAACATATCGTTCATCCTCCATTTCCCCTTTAAAAACCATTATTAAAGCATAACTCACCTCCATCTGAAACAGCCAGGGTCTGTGGGAAAATGAAATAATATTGATCAGAGTTGTAATAAAGTACACTAATATAGATATAGGACTAAAAATATAGATGCTGGATCACGGCGTACAGTCAACTGTGGCATTTGAGACTCAGTTGAAGCACATTTCTTTAGAAATGAATGTCGTTTGATTCAACGCCTGCAGGCGATTGAGACAGACTGAGGGATTTTGGAAAATGTGACACACAATTGGAGTCTGAGACAAAATGGCTGCTCATTTTCCCCCAAAATTGCATATTAACTGATATTATTGTTCTCTGATCTTCTCATTCGCAGAGGGTAATGTAGTAGAGCTTATATCTTCAATGATCTGCAGGAAAGAATCAAGCAGAAGTGCCAAAAAAGACTTTTTAAAACTATTATTTTTCGCCCTGAATGAAAGAAAGTAGTTGCAACTCTACATTAGCTTGTTCAAGGACACTTTTAGCCTTATAACCTGACCAGATAAGGTTACAAATAGTCAGTTCATTGTTACCAAGCACATTTTCATTATCATATTCATATTTTGTGGCAGTTCTCTGTTTGCACATACAAACCAACACACACCTTTACAGTGTCACGCCCTCTGAACATACCTTAAGTCCGTTGGATATCCCAATGTTGTTCCCTTTCAGAGACATATCCTTTGATTCTCATGAACTTTAGATTATTAATGAGTGCATGAGTGAGTTGTTTCTGATGTGCATATGAGATGTGCTCTGAGCACAATATAACTTCCTGCTTGAACAGGAAGTCTTACCATGGTAACATGCCGCAAGAGGAAGCGTGGGCATGTTTCAGACAGAGCTCTTTTTTGAACGTTTTTACAGTGAAACCATGGCTGCAGTTCTTCCATCATTACATAATGAATGAAGTCATTTTTGTAGAAGAGAGGTCATTGAAAAGAAATGATTGTGTATTCGTGACACTTAACATTTGTTGTATTGTTATCGATATGTTTTTGCCGAATTCCTGTCGGACTCTGACTCACATTTAGATTAGGTAAAAAATTATCGTTCAAGCAATCATGACCAAAATACCGCTGCACTTCTGTTGGTGAATGTCAATCAAGTTGCTATCGAACACAATCAAGTCTGTCATTTTGAGATGATTCAACCCAACATTTGAAAGTCGTTACTGGAATTTCTGCTAATGGCTAGCATGGCAGGAACTCCATGTGCTTGGCAACAGTAGAGAGATGAGGAAATGAGGGCTCTTCTGAAATTAGTCAAAGGTTTACCTTGTTGAAGGTGCGTGGGTGACTGTCTGACAGGGTGTTGTGTCTCCCATGAGTCCTTCGAAAAGAGTTGCGTCGAGCAAGAATTGAGAACCCTCTAGTGATTTCATTGAAACTCAAGGTCCTCTGATTCAAAATTCACACACAAAAAATATCATCATATTGGGGTGAATTCAAGTAAATCTCACTATATTTTTTGACAGTATTTCTGTATTATAGATATTATAGATAATTAGGAAGATATTTTATGTATGTATATGTATGTATATATATACAGTGGGTACGGAAAGTATTCATATATATATACATACATACATAAATATATATACAAATTTTAAATATAAAAAATAAGGAGATTTTTCATTGTTTCTATGGACAGAAATACAGAAATACTTATAAGTCAAAAAATATATAAAATATAAATATTATATTATATTATATTATATTACAGAAATATTTCACATGATAGTGCTCCATCCATATCCTCACACAAACAATAAAACATTTTAGTTAATTTCTTTCATGAATGCCTATATGAAAAAGTAGATTTACCACCATAGGGACCAAGTCAATCATACAGTTTCATTAGGTCAACACACATTTAGTTATTTCAATTTTGTCCACATCCACACTCGGCACTTGCAGTTATAGTTGCAAAAAGCAGAAATCCAATTAAGATGAAAAAGAAACAAGTGAGTAGTTACAGTTTTGAATAACTATACCCTAGAATCTCAATAATATCGCATCATGACCCAGATGTTTCCACCCTACCAGTTGTATAACACGGGTAAGTATAGTGAAAGGGAAATCTGGTACCTTTTCCTTGGACTGGACGGATGGTTTCTGTTGGTGGTGAGACAGAGAGATCGCCATGATGAAGCTGGCTGTGTGCTGGAGACCAGTGAGGTAATACAAAATCTGTGGTAGAACTTCTGGGCTCACAGAAACGTGTCACTGTACAAACACCATAAAACACAACGCTGCTGGGTATAAAAGTCACTGAGAAGGAAAACACACTGACGCACATTCAGGCAACAATCATCGAGAGAAACCTGGGCATGACTGACCATCCGTCATACGGCAGACACAAATAAAATGCACAGTTATCGTAAAAAAAAAAAAAGTGTTTGTCTCAAATGTTTGCATGTCTACATTTGGTCAATCTATCTGAAACACACTTTCCACAGGTGCTTTTTTTGAAATTTTCATCATCTTTAACCTCAATGCAAAGCTCTATAATCCGGGACATTTTGACTGGAACACAAAAATAGTTATTAATAGTTAGTAATGTTAGACTAAACACATTACACATTACTGATGCCATCCAAGATATAGATGTTCTTTATCAGAACCGATTTGGAGAAATTTAGCATTACATCACTTACTCACCAAAGGATCCTCTGCAGTGAGAATGAATGAGAGTCGGAATGAGAGTCCAAACAGCTAATAAAAACATTACAATAATTCACAAGCAATCCACACAGCTCCAGTCCATCAGTTAACAACTTGTGAAGCAAAAAGCTGCTTGCTTGTAATAAACAAATCCATCAATACAATATTAACTCGTCCACCATATGCTTTCTCTATAGTGAAAAAGTCGAGTTATCTAAATCAGGAGAGAAATATGCACAGATTAAGCACTTCTTACTAGCAAAAACAGTCCAAAACAGTTCTAAACAAATGATGGGAGAGGCCAACAGGGGATGGACTTTTCCACTGAAGGAAGCATTATTATGGATTTTGGCCAGAGGCGATGGTTTACAGTTAAAATGCTTTAATGATGGATTTGTGTCTTACAAACTCAGCTTTTTGCTTCACAAGACTTTAACTTATCAGCTGAAATCTTGTGGATCAACTTGTGGATTATTGTGATGTTTTTATGGTCCCTGATGGGCCTTTTTCTGTAGAGTAGCTCCTAAATAGAAACCTTCTTCTTGTATAATGATACTAACAGTAATTAGATCATGATCAGTCTTATAGACGGTCAAAGGTTTATTGTCAAATGGAGACAGTGTTTTTCTTCCCCATCGTGTCCAGCCAATCGTCCAAACTGCCCAAAGCAGGTACAGACAAGAAAACCATCCAGAACCAGTTCTGTTTTGCGTCACCAAAGCTCCTTCTGTTTTGCGATGGCTGACACCTGTTCCTCTCAATTCATCAGTGCAGCAGTCCGTTCACCATCCCACTCTCCATCGCTCTCACAGCTGGAGAGATGAGCTCAGCCAGCAACAAAGGCATTTGTGTTCCTGAGTGTTTGAGGAGAAAGCAAACGTGGTAATTAATGACCCTTAGCAGAAACGAAAGAAAGAGTTTGTCATGAATTTCATATGCAGATACTTAGACTAACAGACTTGGTTGCCACAACACAACAGCCAAGAAATACTGAATAATGAGTATTGTTATATGTGTATTGTTTTAGAATGACAGTGATGTGTCATGGAATAGAAGCGTGCTTAAATTAGAATCAGTCACATTATGAGCTTGGGACAACTTAGTGGAAATAGCAGTTCTGTTCATATGAAAAATAACCATAGAGAAACAACAAAATAAAGGCACAAATGAGGAAAACTGTTGACATACAGTCTGAGTGTAAAGCTATGTAATCTAGTTAATTTGGTTAAGTTACTTGGTGAGAAATGTTGTTTGTTATCTTGTTACAAGTGTTTGCAAACTTTTTGGGGCCACAGATCCTCAAATATTATGATCCCCTTGTGTAATATAAAATATGAAGCTTGCTATTATGTTTTCAAGTAGAAAGACCTGCAAAAAAAAAACGTATATATGTGTAAAATAACATGGTTTTTTTTAATCCACAATTCAAGTACTGTTAAGTAAATTACAATTATTAGTATTCGATTACTGAACATAAAACTATGAATCCCATTTGAATGAAATAACTGATTTCATCACTTCAATCTGTAGAAAGCAGAATAAAATGGTAATAATTTTTTTAAAATTCTGTACATTTTTTTAAAGGGGTGGTTCATTGCGATTTCACTTTTTTAATGTTAGTTAGTGTGTAATGTTGCTGATTGAGCATAAACAATATCTGCAAAGTTACGAAGCTGAAAGTTCAATGCAAACGGAGATATCGTCTTTTAAAATTCTGGCAGTTTAATGCCTACAAAAACGGCTGGTAGGGACTACAACAAGTTACTTCCCGGGTTCGTGACATCACAAACCCAGATAAACCCCGCCCCTGGGAAGGGCGGGATGTTAGACGTGCACTAGAGGCGGGTTAGCCAATCACAACACACTGGGCTAGCTAACCAATCAGAGCCCATAGCCTATTTCTGAGGGCGGGGCTTCATAAAAACAGGAAAATATCAGGGCGTTTCTCAGAGAAGGGACAGAGCTGTGTGGAATAAAGGATAATTATGTGAAAAATAATGCGTTTTTTTTTTTTTTTAAACGAAGCATTAACACATGTTGGACTGCACCCCAGAAACACAATCAAGCCTAGAAAAAAACAGTGAACCACCCCTTTAAAATATGCATTTAAAAATGCATATGTACTGTATATATTTTAAATAATTATAAACTACCTTTCAAATGTTTGGGGTCGGTATGCATTTTTAAATGTTTTCTTATTTTTTTCTACTGTTTTCAATTGTAATATATTTTAAAATGTAATTTGTAATTTTAAAATATAATTTATTTCATTTTTAGTATCATCACTCCAGTCTCCAGTATCACATGATCCTTCAGAAATCATTCTAATATGCTGATATTCTGCTGCTCAAGAAACATTTCTTATTATTATTAAAGCTAAAAACATTTGTGCCGCTTAATATTTTCATAGAAACCATGACACTTTTCTTTGATGAATAGAAAGTTCAAAAGAACTTATTTGAAACTAAATATTTTCTAAATACTAGAAAATATTTTCTAACGTCACAAATGTCACTTTTGATAAATTGCATTTCTTTAAAAAGATTATTTTTTTTGCTTTAACTTTTGCACATGCTTCATAGCACCTCGTTCCAGCCTCAGAATTTAAGAGCTTAAAAAAGTACAGTGTGTGACAATGTCAAGATTGCTTCCGAAACTACCTTTTGATCAGGAAAAAAAATGTAATAAGCAGCAGAGCAAACATCTATATTTGCTTTGATTCTAATCTCTATGCTGTTGGAGAGAAATGATATTAATGAGATCTCAGTTGTGATTTTATATTTTCCTAAGGGATCAATTAATTTCAATCAAGTCGACACATATATGTGACTTGTAGGTTAATGTAATCATGGAGACTGAAATTAATGTACTTTTTGCTAATGATGTTGCCATAATTAACATGCTAGACTGTTGGAAATGTCAGAGACGCTACCTATCATCACAGAATGAGTAATAACTTTCATCGTTTCGCTCATGCAAAAGATGATGGGCAGTAAAGGCAGCAACAAGAGAAGCTGATCCATGCTAGGTTAACATCTTTGGAGGAGTTAGTTGGTCATTCAGTAATTGGTTCCTAATCCCTCAAAATATTATAGAATCCCTACAAGAGCAAACAGCCAACAATAGAGTGCAGTACGTCTGCAGAGCAGTGATAAGGACCCTTGGGATGCACCAGGGAACTTCTGCATTGTGAGTCTGGATTCTGACTGCTCTGTGGATGCTCCCCATTGCTTTCATTATCAGGGAGAAAGGAATATTGTGGCTCTTTGGAGTAATACAAAGGGAGGGAAGGACCGTTTCTAATCCCCGGGGAAGTGTTCCTGCAAGGGAAAGATGAAGTCTTGATGATGGCCTCTATTATACTGCTACCGAAACAGGTCTGAAGCCTTATCGGCCTGCCTGTATCTACTGAGGTCTTATGTAGGAAGAGAAAGTAGCTTTAAAGATTCAGTATGAACTGGAATCTTGGAATAAAGACTCTATTTCAAGCTCTGTACGAGAACTAAATATATAGGGATGATAAGTGGTCTTGACACTGTGACTATAGTGGAATAACTAGAGTGGTTTATTGGTTTACTTCAATTGAGAGTTATTATTTGACAGCTAACCAGAAACTTCAGGCTCAAAAATGATACAAAATAACTTTTACGCTAGTGTAGGGTGACCATACGTGCCATTTTCCCAGGACGCGTCCTGGCCAGGATTTCTATATTGCCTAAAATATCTAGGTTTTGGCTTTGTTTGCGTGTGCTGACCAATCGGTGTATGACATCAAAGTACCATACAGACGGTTATGCTTTCGAAACGCTCTCGAGGTACTTTGATGTCAAACACTGATCGGTCTGATTTTATTTTAGATTTATATTTTTAGTATTAATATTATTTTTTATGTATCCCCATTTTGTGCTTTCTTAAATCCTATTGTTTTTCAAATTAAAATATAATATAAAAATCATAGTATTAAAATATAAAACATTTTAAAAATATATATTTTTAACGAATAAGTATATATATATATACAGTGTTGCGGGTAACGCATTACAAGTAACGCGAGTTACGTAATCAGATTACTTTTTTCAAGTAACTAGTAAAGTAACGAGTAACGCAATATTGTAATGCATTACTTTTAAAAGTAACTTTCCCCTATATATATATATATATATATATATATATATATATATGTAAACCACAGACCTTATTTTAGGAATTTAACCAAAGACCCATTCAAAAATTCCATTGATTTCAGGACTATAGAACCTATAGTACTGTATGTCATCCCTGCAGCCAACCCTAATCCCTTGATCCCCAGCCTACACTGCTCCCTTACCTCACATTACACCCTGAAGAACCCTAATTTCAAATATAAACACTACTGCCCTCTGCTGCTTGGGAGAGGTATTGTGAAGCTGCATTCACTATCTCTTAAACAACAAGAAGTATTGAAAATGACATGAGATCTTATCTCATATTATTTGCTTAGTTTGTTTGTCCTTGTAACTTGTTGGTCCAGAAAACAGCAAGTGAGATGTGAGGGCCATCCAAGCTTGTAAATGTTAAAAGAAAGGGTCAAAAAGACAACATAGTGAAGACTAGAAGAGAGCACAGAGAGTCTCAGTGGCCTGTCCCGAAGCAGGTGGTTGTTAAGGATAATCCAGGTAAGTCTTTAATGCTGGAGATGTGCTGGAGGAGACGAGTGGAGGGGAGGCGGGCGGAGAGATTGCTAATTGTGGCCTACTAATCCAAC
>NW_015657591.1:432835-468404 GCF_001515625.1 Sinocyclocheilus rhinocerous | reverse complement strand
CACACACTTTCCCCCCCCTCCACATCCTCCCCTATTTCACATATGAGAAAGGCCAGGCGCATAGAGAAGGAAAGGTACTGCACCCTGTTACGTGAAGAGCAAGTCTTTTGAGGGAAGAGGATCCAGGAAACAGTGGAGAGATAAGAAAACCAAACACTTACCTGGATATATCCTGCATAGAATGTAGCTGCGCCTTTCCATCTCTCTCCACATCCTCTTCCTACCACAAAATTCACGGCACTATGGGAGAAGTCCAAAAGGTACGTGTTTTGATCTGCTTGAAGGACCTGTTTGAATCAAAGAATGCTTTTTTATTAATGTTATACACATCATTGTGATGAATATGAGATTTCATGGATGTACCTAAAACTTAAAATGAAACTTTAATTAGATCTTTTAGGCACAAATGTTTGTTTTCAAGGGTTTGTTTTCAGTCATTGAGAAGCTAAAAGGCACTACTGAGCAAGAGCTGCGGATAGTTCTTCTCGGTCTCGATAACGCCGGAAAAACCACTTTGTTAAAACAACTCGCCTCAGAAGATGTGAACACCATCACTCCAACTCAGGTGAGAAGAGCAGCCACGGGGACTTTCAAAGCACTAGATTTTTTTACAGTTTGCTCTTGCACTTTCTTAATATGCTTGTTCAAAAAAAGGTGTTACTTTGACAACCAGGACACATGTGGTTAAAAAAGCAGCACAGTCCTCTGCCATTCCAGAATGTACATTTTCTTTTTAATTATGTGTTATGAATGGCAAAAACATGTCTCATGAGTAATTCAGCCTAATTTGCTGAGGCTGTTGAAAGGTGTGTAGTTATTAGCTGGTGTGGAATGTTAACACATTGCTTGCGCTTTTTTACTGTTTAACAAATTCAGTAGAAATATTCTCAAAGCATTTGACAGTTACACTTCAGTTTTGTTACCATACAGAATTGTAAATGATAGTGGTAAAGTCATTCTTTGGCACGAAACCAATGTGTATCTTTAGCTGCATCTTGGATTAACACTTGACTGTACAACCAAAATGGATGAATCAGGTTAATCAGTGACAAAGAGGACAGACTGTGGATGAATAATACAGTGAAAACCCCCTTAAAAAGTATGACATGATCACGTCTTTGACTTTGGGGTAACTTTTTGGGGGTCTGCCTAAGAGAGAGAGAAAAAAATTGAGTATACTAGAGGTGCAGTAAATATAATATAATATAAATGATAGTGGTAAAGTCATTCTTTGGCACGAAACCAATGTGTATCTTTAGCTGCATCTTGGATTAACACTTGACTGTACAACCAAAATGGATGAATCAGGTTAATCAGTGACAAAGAGGACAGACTGTGGATGAATAATACAGTGAAAACCCCCTTAAAAAGTATGACATGATCACGTCTTTGACTTTGGGGTAACTTTTTGGGGGTCTGCCTAAGAGAGAGAGAAAAAAAGTAAATATAATATAATATAATATAATATAATATAATATAATATAATATAATATATTTTTCAAAAAGTGAAGAATATGAGAAATATGAGAAATAAACTGACAACTATGAGAAATAAATTTGCAGTTGCAAAATATAAAATACATTATGACATACATAGTGAAATAGTGAATATGTCACAATTATGAGAAATAAAGTCTTAATTATCTTTGTTTCAGTTTGGGGTGAACATGGACTTCCATTCTTAAGTTATATCCAATTGTTATTTCTGTTATGAAAATACTATAAAAATACTATTAAAATATTAAAACAAAGAAACAAATCAATCTATCGATCCTCATACCCATCAATAATATTATAATATTTTTTTTTCACTTTATATGCAATTTGCAGAAAATGTATTTAGTCAGAATACACAGCTTCTTAGACAGTAACCTTTTAGTCTGAGGTGAACACCACTTCCATTTAGAAATGATGTAGAGTTTTAACCTTTACAAGACTGATGGTTAAATGTCAGCTGTTTTAATTGTCATCGAAAAAAGAATTTTGTCTTGCCCTTTGACCCCCTAAAAAAAAAGTGATTTATTTAATCGTATGTGTCATTGTAGCATGACGAAAGTGATCCACTTAAAGGGATACTCCACCCCAAAATGAAAATTTTGTCATTAATCAGTTACCCCCATGTCGTTCCAAACCCCTAAAAGCTTCGTTCGTAAGTGATTAATGACAACATTTTCATTTTGGGGTGGAGTATCCCTTTAATGTTTTTTCACCTACAATCCATGAGACAAAAAAAAGACTACAATCACTGCTAGTTAACCACTTAAAGGCGGAAACTGTCCTAGAAAAAACTACTATCCAAGTAAATTGTATAAATAGACATGATAACATCTCAATCTTCCAAGAAAGTTAATAGGATCAAATGTGGTCAGTCTGGTTTACCACTCTGTTTACTGTTGAGAGGTCAGGGATAGAGCACTGATACACCATCACTGTGCATATTAGTGCTAGTTATTAGCATAAAGTCAGCTAACTAGAGATAACACATATGACAAAAGTCTCTAATATCAATTTATAAAAGTCTGAATTCATGCGTCATTGATTGACAGTATCATCCATTTATAGAACTGCTGCAACTGATGGCTGTTAGCACAACATTTAGCATGGATTCCTTTGGACTCTGCTGCGCACAGCTTGCTACTTAAGATGTTGTTTAACCATTACTTGATTACTTAAAATATCCTGGGACCTAGATGTTATGTGAGACTATTTGCTATTTAGCATGTGTTTTGTTAACAGACATTATATGCTGCAGCCAGTTAAAGCTGTAAAGAGCTGAGGCCTGTGGGGAGAGAAGATCCTCTCTAAGAATAGCACCACTACAGTGTCTTTAATCCCACCGTTAAAGATTACTTAACCATAAAGTCTCAGTAGTTGGAGGCTGCTCAGGGACAGGATACATTTAGACTAGGAGAGTTTAAATACATTGTGCCTCTATCTGGTGTTTTGTGTGTGATTAGCATTGTGACCTAATCAAGCCTTCATTACGGAAGCCTGTTTCTGCTTCATAGTAAAAAACTAAGAAGGTAACTGTGAAATAAAGTTTAAAATAAGAAAGGCTTAATATAAGAAGTCAAACTATGAGATATGTATAGTTTCAACAATGAGATAAACACGCATTATGTGATTTAAGTCACAGTTAGGAAATATAAAGTCACAGTTACGAGATATAGTCAGGGTTGTGAGATATAACCTCACATACTGCATGGGAGGTTTAAGTCAATGTGAAATATATAAAGTCACAATTGTGAGATTTAAAGTCACACTGTGAGGTTTAAAGTACTGTTATGATATATCAAGTCACAACTGTGAGACATAAAGTCAGAGTTGTGAGAATTAAAATTACACTGATGTATAGTCACAATTTTGGGATTTGTGTCACATTGTGAGATATCAAGTCACAATTGTGAGATGAATTGCAGTTGTGATATATTGTCACAATTGTGAGATTCAAATCACAATGTGAGACAGAAAGTCAAAATATAAAATCGAAACTGTGAGATTTAAAGGGATAGTTCACCCAGAAATTAAAATTATACTCACCCTCATGTCGTTCCAAACCCATAAGACCCCCTTTCATCTTCAGAACACAAATTAAGATATTTTTGATGAAATCTGAGGGATTTCTGACCCGAATATACAAACAATCAACAATATCAAACAATATCTTAATTTGTGTTCCAAAGAAGGTCTTTTTGGGTTTGGAAGGATATGAGGGTGAGTAATTAATAACAGAATTTTCATTTTTGGGTGAACTATTTAACTTGATTGTGACTTGATATCTCATAAAAGTGACTTTAAAGGGTAAAGTCACTTTTATGAGATATCAAGTCACAATCAAGTTAAATCTCACAATTGTGACAGTATATCACAACTGTGAGATTTAAAGTCACAAGTGTGAGATATCAAATCACAATTGTGAAATGTATATTCCCAAATGTGATATATAGTCACAATTGTGAGATTTGAAGTCACAGGTGTGAGGTATCTAGTCACAATTGTGAGAAGTTGAAATTGTGAGATATGAAGTCAAGATGTCATCACAGTTGTGAGTTTCTACATTTACAATTGTGATATATAGTTACAGTTGTGAGAATTAAAGCCATATTGTGAGATTTAAAGTCACAGGTGTGCGATATTCATTCACAATTAACAGATTTAAGTCACATTGTGAGAAATAAAGTCATAATTGTGAGATTTAAATTCACAACTTTGATGTATAGGCACAATCATGAGATTTGAATACACATTGTGAGATTGAAGTTACAATTCTAGACAACTGCAAGATTTAAAGTCACAAGCAGGATATATAAAGTCAAAATTGTGAGATTTAAAGTCACTTTGGGAAAGTAAAGTTACAATGTGAGATAAATTCACAATTGTGAGATTTATTTCTTCCAATATAATTTTAAAGTGATATAAAGTTGCAATTACAAGATTTAAGTCACATACTCTCAAAAAAATTTTAAAGCATTTTTAAGATTCACACAATTGAATTAATAGTAAAATTCCATAAAATGTCATTAAATAATCCTTATGTATTTTAATTGAATAACTGATTAAGGATTGTTGTTATTCAGTTAAATGTAAGGATTATTATTCAAGTCAATTTGATGGAATTTTACTATTAATTGAATTGCGTAAACCTAATTTTTTTTTTCTTTTTTTGAGTGTAGACACAGCTGTATCATGTGCTAATTTTGTTCTGTCAGGGTTTCAACATTAAAAGTGTGACCTGTGATGGCATGAAGCTGAATGTGTGGGACATTGGAGGACAGAGGAAGATTCGACCATTCTGGAAGAAGTACCTGGAGAACACAGATTTATTGGTATGACAGCAGCGTTCAGGCAGAAAATTCTGAAGTTAACTTTCTCGGTGACATTGAACATGTTGTGAGAGTATTTCCATCACATATGTAATTACATTTCAGTTTTGTGTATCAGTCTAAAAGCTTTTTTCTCCTTAATAGTCCCTTTTCTCTCTCCCTTTTTTAGATTTATGTGATTGACAGTGCAGACAAAAAGAGATTTGAGGAAACAGGATTGGTAAGCTTCTCCTTTTTTTTATTTCTTGAAAAGCATTTTATCTGATATATTTATACGTCAAGCAATCCGCCCCTAATTTCCTTTACTTGTAATGCACACAGGCTGGATATCTTTAGTCTCCAGACTCAATTGAAACAGCTGTCAGCACAGAACAAAAGAGATCTCATTCTATGTATCTAATTTCTAAATTAGATGATTTTAAAGGAAGATGTTTTCAAAACAGTCTTTCTGGTTTTAAAGGATATATTTTAATAGCTTTAAACTTTTGATTGCATATCATTAATTGGTTCCTTAATTTGAAGAGTGTTGAAATGCCAGTTGTTTGCCTGAGCTACATTATTTTGGACTTGTTCCCTAACAAACTTTTTTACTTCCCTTCCATAAAAGTATATATACATTTTTAAGGAATATAACATAAGAGCGAATGCTGTTGTTCTAAATAATTCACATATTATGTGTTTTTGTAGGCCAACCTGTCAGTTAGCATCACCCTGGTTCCCTTCACAAAAACCAGACAGGATTTTTCCATTGGCTTTTGGATTATTGCATAAAATAAGCTCTATGACCAACAAAGGTTCGATTATCATCATGACAATCTTCACAAATGAACACAACTTTCATGAATTTTGAAGCCTAAATAATCGCACAAAGTAAAAAGTTAACCTATATATATATAGTTTACAATAAGTGTTACAATCGGGAATTTTACTTTGCTCTTGCTTCTGAGAAAATCAAAAGACATTTTTAACAATTAACTTGGCATTCCTATGTACAAACGGCAAGCTTTTCAGAGAAAAACAGAGTTTAAAAACTTCACAAAGGTGGGAATGAGAAGTGACAGGGAAACACATTTCTATCAGGCCAACAAAATGAGATTTTGAAGATAAAATGTATTAATATTAAGCAAAATGTATTAATGTATATTAAATTCAGTTGGGAGAATTCCTAATTTAAAGGATGCATCCAAATATGACTCACTCATGACTCATTTACTCATTCTCAAGTTGTTCCAAACCTTTATAAATTTCTTTCTTCTGCTGAACACAAAAGAAGATATTTTTAAGAGTGTGGGAAATTAAACAGTTGCTGGTACCAATTGACTTTTTTAAGGGCATAGTTTTGGGTTCAATCCTTGGTATACACACTATACAACCATATCGGCACCTCTGTGTGGTGCTGATTACAGTCTTTCTGACTCCTCTGTGTTGACCTTCTTCCACAGGAGCTCTCGGAGCTCATCGATGAGGAGAACCTGAAGGGTGTGCCATTGCTCATCTTTGCCAATAAACAGGACCTGGCCACAGCCTCTCCGGCCAGTGAGATCGCAGAGGGCCTCAACCTGCACACGTACCGGGACAGAGAGTGGCAGATCCAGGCCTGTTCTGCCGTATCTGGGGAGGGTGTACAGGTTTGTAAATACATAGTGAATTTATTTTAATTTTACCCTTATAGGAATAGTTTAAGACATTTATTTTTACTTTCAGGATGGCATGAACTGGATCAGCAACAATATTGTAAATAAGAAGAAATGAATCTGCTCACTTCCAAGTGTTATTTTGTACAATTGCTCTGATTCTTCTGTTAATGTAAACCACGTATAAAAAAATTACTTTGGAAAACTCTTCTTTTTTTTTTTTTGTAAATATATTAATGATCTATCTTCCTGTTTGTAAATTGGCTTCCCACAGAGACTGGCAGGAAATCAAACAAAACAAATCATTTTTCCCTCTCTTATCTCTTAAGGCCCGTTCACACCAAGCACGATAACTATAAAGATAACGATAAAGATATAGTTCTAAAAATCGTTCTCAATATTAAAGAATAGCATAGTTCACACCACAACTATGATGATAACGATACAGAGGAACGATATCGTTGGAATCGCTTTCAAAACGATTTTTTTCCAGCTGATGAACGATAAAACAGTGACAGCCAATCAGAATCCATCCTGCTGTAACGAGCTCAAGAATTTAAAGCGGCAGACGAGCGTGCGCTTAGAATAAACAGACGATATCGTTCGCTGGTGTGGACGCTAATATCGTTATCTTTATTGTTTTCTTTATAGTTATAGCTCTTGGTGTGAACGGGGCTTTATGCTCTTACAGAGAGATTTGTTGCCCTCTGACTAGACAAGCTTTTTTTAAAATCTATAAATCATGCTTTTGCTGTCATGTTTTTGAGAAATATGACATATCAGGGCATAAATAATGCACACAAGCAAGATTTACAGCCTAAAATAAGAATGAGGTATCAGTGTATCTATCACAAATATATATAGTCTTCTTCGGCTGTTTCGATAGTTGTCACACCGGAGAATTATCTCTAACAGAGCAAAACTCTTGTATTTTGTGTAAGATGATATGTCAAAGCTATGTGTTTTTTTTTTTGTCTCAGTATGACTGGAATTTTTATATATGACAACATGTTTATGATTATGTGAAATGAAATTGTAACATTAAATGTTCCCTAGTTGTTTAAGATTGTCTTTGATTCTAATTCAATCAAGACCCTAGACTAGTCATGCTAGTTTTTTCCCCCAAGTTTTCCAACATTTTCGAAAGATCTAAAAAACATGTAACATAAGAGCGAATGCTGTTGTTCTAAATAATTCACATATTATGTATTTTTGTAGGCCAACCTGTCAGTTAGCATCACACTGGTTCCCTTCACAAAAACCAGACAGGATTTTTTCCCTTGGCATTTGGATTATTGCATTAAATAAACTCTATGACCAACAAAGGTTTGATTATCATCATGACAATCTTCACAGATTAACACAACTTTCATTAATTTTCAAGCCTAAATACAATCACACAAAGTAAAAAGGTAAACTTAGGCTACATAAACTAACTAAACCATGTTCACACGACAATAACGTCACCGCCATTAAGCTTCTGACAACTCTTTCAAAGTCTTCATTTAAAAAACATAAAAATTTGAGTTAGAAAATTTAAGGCTGAACTAGATGAGTTTACCTGTTCGACATTATGACGTTTAATGTCCCCAACAACCTCTGTAGTCCCATTTAGCCACTTGTTAGCAAACGCTTTTTCAAGGCAATAAAAGCTTTAAAACAATCACAAGGGGTGTATTACTGATGTATTTTTTGATGTAAAAGTAAAAGGTGAAAATATCTCATCCACAGACTTTATTTCAGGCATTTAACCAAAAACCCATTCAAAAAACCTTCGGGACAATTAAACCAGAAGTGATGAAATGCTTATTTTCAGGTTTGGCCTACAATAATAGGTACGGTGGACGAGAAGTGCAGAACAAATCACAATTCTGAAAACAAAATAACAAATTACAAACGCAAATGCAAGTCTAAAAAACAAAATAACAATTCAGAAAGCACAACAACAATTCAGAAAACATTATAACAAGTCAGAAAACACAATGACAAATTCGAAAACAAAATAACAAGTCAGAAAACACAAGGACAAATCCGAAAAACCTTGGACCCCTCACACCCAGCCCACTCTCTCTTCGAACTGTTGCCTTCTGGTCGGCGCTACAGAGCACTGACCACCAGAACAGTCAGGCACAAGAACAGTTTTTTCCCACAAGCGATATTCAGTCTGAACAATTAATCTTTCATAATTATACATCGTTCATCACAACTAACATAGTATATTTATATTAAACTGCACACTTTGTAAATAACATATCTGCACACTAATAAACATATATGTACATTTATCTAAACAATTACATTTTTTCCTATACTCCTATTTCTGTATATAGTACATTATTCAATTTTTCTTTTTTTTATTATATTAGTGTTATTCCTATGTATGTCTGCACTATCATGTAGGTCTGCACTATGTCTGTACTTTCTTCTACACTGGAAGCTCCTGTCGTCAAGTCAAATTCCTTGTGTGTGTAAACATACTTGGTAATAAAGCTCTTCTGATTCTGATTCTGAATCAGCAACTGTACGTATGTTTTGTTACTAGTTTAAGTATTTGCTATTGACTGTTCAAATGCGCTCTCTTTTCAAATCTCGTATTAGCAATGGATTCTATTTACACTAAGTGAAAATAGCAGTATTTTTAGCAATATGCTATTTACACTAAGTGCAAATACCTATTTACACTATGTTAAAATAGCAGGATTTCTACTATCAAGTATACTACTTGTTGCAAATAGTGGCAATTATCTGCACTTCAGTATTGTAGTACATTATAAAACAGTATGCAATAATAACGTATTGAGTGTAAATTATAATTTTAATTATTAAATGGATGCCACATTATTGGTACAATAAAGCCCTCCCTACACCTACCCTAACCCTACCCGATACTTTATTTTCAACTTTTTGATTATTTCCTTACTTTTTTATTGAAAATAAATGCCTTTACGATGCGATACGAGATTTGAAAAGGGAGAAAAAAAAGTTTAGCAAAAGGTGGGATCGAACCCGTGTCGATCGCGTCAAAAAGCCAAGCGCACGCACTTATCCATTTGCACCACTGGAGCTGATGATTTATATTCACTTTTAACTCTATGTAAATAGACACCCCTTATTTTTTATTCCATAGTAAGGGCAATTCATACAATACATTTAAACTGAGCTACTTTAATACCATCTCCGAACTTTCTACCACGACTCTGCTGTTCTTCGGCTGGTTCTTTCCTGTATACGTTGATTGACAGATGTCTCGTCCAGTCAGCGGTGAGTAATCCCAAACCAATGGCGCTGTCTCAAACTATACCTACCTCTTCCGGTTTGTCTGATTTGTCGTTGTGTTTTCTGACTTGTAAATTTGTTTTCGGATTTGTCCTTGTGTTTTCTGACTTGTTATTTTGTTTTCGAATTTGTCATTGTGTTTTCTGACTTGTTATAATGTTTTCTGAATTGTTGTTGTGCTTTCTGAATTGTTATTTAGTTTTTTAGACTTGCATTTGCGTTTGTAATTTGTTATTTTGTTTTCAGAATTGTGATTTGCTCTGCACTTCTCGGCCACCGTAAATAGGTTATCCCTGCAGCACTCTATTTAGCCAAACACTGAAAAAAAATGTAGCCCCTTCTCATATCCCTGGCATGTCTGCAGCAAAAGGTATTGAACCTCAGAGGCAGACATACTTGGAAACGAGTCTTGCCTTCCTCCCCGGTCACCAGTCTGCACACTTAGTATTATGGCCAGTGGATCAAATTTTCATTAGTGCGGACGCTGAAGCTCCACTGTGCCAATCCAAGCCCATTAGATACACACCGCACTTGCTATAATAAGACAGTGATCTAACCAGGGCAAAAAGAGGGTCCACAGTGTGTCTGATGTGGGTTCACATAAGCATTTCTACCTCTGGACGGGATACATCATCAAGACCGGCATAAAGGCGAACACAGGATTTTAAATTGGTAAGTTTTGCTGTAATCAAAGGATTTGTTTGTTCTGTGACCTACCTATGCGACTCAGTTTAAACAAGTGTTTTCAGGCCTGATTTGAGATCAAAGGAGTACATATATATCTACCACAAAGAAAGGGACCAATCAGATTAATTTACTTGGGAAAAAATAAATTATTATTCTTACTGGACTGGTTTTATTGAAGGCTGGATACTATCACCATGCCTGTGCCATACACTGTCGTACCCAAGAAAGAGCAACAGGAGCTGTGTTCGGGGACAGATGGAGGTAAGACACATCAGAAGCAGGAAAAAAGCTCAGTTTCTTCCAACAGCACACCATCTCAATGGATAAGACTAATTCAATGAAATCAGCTTGAAAGCAACAGCACTGTGACGTGTGGGGAAAAAAGCAAAACAGTCTGAAAAGTGAAAACAGAGAGCCAAATTTTTACTTTCTGCTCTGGCATGTCTCAACTGCTTTGACTCGGTTTCCAAAACAGTAAGGGTATTTGTAATGTAATATGACAGCAGGAGACTAAATGCTTTACTCCAGGAGATCATGACTCATCCACGCCTGATTGGGAAAGATCTGAACCCTCTTAAACATTACTGAACGAACAGCAGGCTGAGGTTACACCCAGATGCCTGTGTCAAATTTAATGATTTAATCACAGTCGCACATATTGTGCTCACGATTTTAGAGGCAAAGATGATGACAGAGAATGTTAGACATGCTTTTGATGACATTAATTATGAATGATCATACAGTATTAATGAAAACCTGATCGTTTTTTTTATCAACTTTCAGAAGAATGGCATGTAATTACTAGTTTGCTGCAATTACTAGTTTATAACATTGCAATGTAATGTCATAAGGGATAGTTGTTCTGTGATTGATATCAATGCATTTCAACATATCTGTACATGTACTTCAGTATGTTTGAACCTGGGGAAGAAGATCAGTGTTCCTCGGGATCTGATGATGGAGGAGCTCAATCTGCTGTCCAACAGAGGATCTATAATGTTCCACGAGAGACTCAAAAGAGTGGAGAGGTTCACCTTGGAGAATATAGCACAGAGACACCTGAATGTAAGACATCTTAAACTGGATTAAAGTCAACATAAAAATCAGAATTGACCCAATTTATTGACCCATATAATTACGAATTTATGAATTTTAATGTTAGTAGCCAAATAGCTATTTTATTGTTTTAGGCTAATATCAATAGGCAAGACCATTTCTATGTGGGTTAACTTTAATATTGTGGCAATAATAACAAATAATATGTTTGGATAAAAAGTTTTACCTTTTGAATTTGCTGAAATTGTCTTGAGGTTAAATTTGCCCTTCTGCCTCCATGTTAAAAACCTTTCTCAAAAGGTTCACAATCGACTGCAAACTCACATTCGTGAGTCAAGATCAAGTCCCACCCTATTTACTTTTCATTTAATCTCCTGTTTCACTCAGAGTTGCAAGATCTTTACTATCTAGAAGTAAAATGGGTTGTGAAAGCTGTTTGAATGTAAAATCAGAAGTGTCCAATCCTCCTCTTGGAGGGCCAACTTCCTGGCGAGTTTAGATCCAACCAGCAGCCTTGAAATTTCTAGTCACCCTGAAGAGTTTGATTAGTTAGTTAGGTGTGTTTAATTACAGTTCTGTCATGACAACTCTCGGAGGGATTGGCATGGTATAATGTACATGTCAATGTTAATGTATTTGGTCTTGAGACTTGTTACTGTCAATACATCCATAACATACTGCGGTGAGCATGTAAGAAATACTGCTGCTGCAAATATAACATACATGAAATAACCCCCATATAGCATACATGAATCACCTCATAGCAGATCTATACAGGTGGAGCTCGGGAAGGCGGAGGGTTTCTGAAGCAAGCTGCAACTGCTACAGCAAGCACACTAGTCATATATTTGAATGTTGAGCATTGGCTACCGATACAGAAGAGAACCAATCAGCTGTGACATGTGATAATGATGTCATTAGGTCAGATTGTGTTAGACCTATCGGACTGCGCCATCTAGAGTTTCATGCCAGAACTCTGTAGTTGAGGCCCTTCAGAAGCAGGACTGGACACCCCTGAGCAAAACTAAAGAAGTTTAGTGAGCAATTCTACTAGTAACTCAGGGGTGTCCAATCGTACACCTGGAGGACCACCTTCCTGCAGAGTTTCTTGACCTAATTAAACACACCTGAACCAGCTAATCAAGGCCTTTAAGATCCCAAGGCACCTGGTGTGAGCTAAACCCTAAAGGCCCTCCAGGAGCAGGATTGGACAACCCTGAAGTAACTATTAACCCCTCCCCTCTGGTTCTGGTTCCATGAAGAACCTTTAACATTCATAGTATCTGTCCATTGCAAAAAAAAAAGTTCATTAGATTATTAAAATGTTCTTCACACTAATAATAATAATTTAAAAAAAGTTCATTTAAGAACTGTTCACTGAAAGGTTCTTTGGGGAACCTTTTATTTTTAAGCTTGTAGGTTCAGTAATAATGGATGATCTTTTAACACTGTCTAGCACTTAGATGAAACACTTCAAGGCCAGAATGCCATGCAAGGAGAGAAAGGAAGTGATTTCTTCACCTCTGAAATCTACATGAACCAGCCTGGAAAGAACAGCCTAGTCACCACACTAAAGCACACGGTTTCTAAGAAAGGAAACCCAAGTGTGCTTGCACCTGGTAATGCAGCACACTTCTGTATGAGTACACTAAGGATTCTGTTGTTCTCAAAGTCAAAGGACAATTCTGAAGGTCACTCAATTCTCTTACACAGGTTATGGGGGGCCTCTGAAAGAGGTTCCTCCAGAAAAGTTCAATGTCACTGTGATCCCCAAGTCTTATCAATCACCCTGGGAGGAAAAACCCATTGACAATGAGACGCTGTTGGCTAACATCAGTACCCATCTGCCTGAGCCACCTTACAAACTCACCCCAGCCAACTACAAATGCTTCAACAGGTACAAATTAATCACAACATAATACATAATACTTCCACCCTCAATAGTAAACTCAGCATGAAGTAAATGTTAAATTAAAACTTGAAACCAAGATTGAATTATTACAACCAATGTGTATTATTCATCAATGTATGCAACAAATGTACTTCTTCTACTGATGTTCTGGCCACACAAGCTATTAAATAATGATGACAAATTAGTTTCCTATTGAAAATCTTGCTGAAAATCCTCAGACATAATTCAGAAGTAAATTGGGTTGCAAATGGCAATCCAGTACAAAAGTGCCTGACCAACTTTTTCAGATGCCTTGTATTCATATGTATTTTTCACATTTTTATAAACAAGTTATTTCAACTTTTTTTTTTACAAGTTATAAGCCATGAATCAAACAAACCAGCACTGAGGTGAATCACAATAAACTTTGATTTGAAGCAAAAAAGTATTTGAAAATTGGACAAAAAGACAAAGGTTAAAGAATTTGTAACTTTTGACTTTGAGGGAAAGAACTACAATCCCGTCAAGCATTACAAATGAAAAACAAATTTAATAAAATGAGAAAGATATTTTTAAAGATGTTCATTATGAATTTATTGAATGTGAATTATTAGAGAGAATATAATTTTATTATTTTTTAAGATTTATTTTTGCCTTTATTCAGATAGTACAGTTGGACAGCAAAGTGAGACAGAGAAGGGCTTGGGAAAGAACCAGAAGCTTTTGGCTTACAGGTGCATCTCAATAAATTAGAATGTCGTGGAAAAGTTCATTTCAGTAATTCAACTCAAATTGTGAAACTTGTGTATTAAATAAATTAAATGCACACAGACTGAAGTAGTTTAAGTCTACACAAGTTTCACAATTTGAGTTGAATTACTGAAATAAAATAACTTTTCCACGACATTCTAATTTATTGAGATGCACCTGTAGATATACACACACAAAAATATAGTAGTCAACAGTTGAAGTGGATCAAAAAAGTTCATCAAAGTTGTCCTAAGACAAGAACACATTTTGGTTTTAGGACAACTTTGATGAAAGGTTTTGATCCACTTCAAATGTTGACTAGTGTATTTAAGTTTGAGAGCATAGGGAGGCTTGATTGCATCACGTGCAGTGCTTCATGGAAGTGAACGGGACACTAATGTGTTCTTTTGGCGCAATTTGCTTGTCAAGATTCACTGACTGGTCCCTGATTTTATGGAAACAAGGGTAAAGTAGTTTTTTCCCCCCCAGGTATCATGCTGTTAAACATGATTATCTAAATAAGTCTCTATATATAAGTAGATAAAGTAGCAAAGGTCCCTCAAAATAGTGACTGAATTAAGGAAGGACATCAGCCACTACTAGTAACATTACACATAAAAGACTTCTTAGCATGTCTGGCGTGGTAAGGCTGCCTGCCAAAAATGTCTGGTTTTAAGGTCAGGCCTTAAAACAGAATTTGTGTCTTGAAACCTTACGCTGGTCCAGGCTCATGTATCAGTATGTCAAGTAAAAAAGACAAGACTTGTTTCACTCAGCTGTAAGGGAAAGTCGGGCTATTTTTAGCAATAAAAAAGGGACATGAACAACATTGTCATTTTTCACAGAGCTCCTACGCCGTTTGGTGGCACAGCAGGCACTGGCAGGGCTCTGCCGCTGCCTGGTTTTGAGATGCTGCAGGCTCACACAGAGCCACACCTGACCTGGGACAGGATGTGCCTTCGGCCTAATTTCAATCGTACTCCACGGGGCTGGAGCATCCAGTACGCTGCAGAGTCTCCCGATCTGTGAAGCTGGCATACGCAACTATTTTTGACTACAACTACAATTGAGGACTGGATTTCTGAGGGATGCCTAAATTGCTACTGTGAATTGTGAGCTGAGCCATCAAATACCAATTTAAAGTTTACATACTGTACATTGTCTATTAACATGTTTACACAATCGTTCACACAATATTTCAAAATGTGAAGATCCTTTAATGTAACCACAAACTAGACAGCTGTACATAATTTTTTTAAAAAAAGTCTTAACAATTCAGGACAGCACACGTCATACTTTACAGAAAAAGGGGGAGAGATGGACACTAGCACAAACTGTTATAAGAATCCTGGAATATTCTAGAGGTGCAGGACAATAAAGTGTCAAACAAATAAAGACTTCAGGTGCATGAAATAGTCAATAGTGCCCCCACTTGGTAATTGTTGGTCACTGCAACCAATTCTTTGTCATTCGGCCCTAAAAAAAAGGCATGATATCGGTTTCATATCATTACATACAAAACTGACAAAAATATAACAGAAACCATCAAGGGTTATTTTAAATCAAAAGTTTAAAAAGAAAAGTTTTTGTCGTGGTTTAAATTCTGAGATGCTGGTATTTTTCCAATATTTTCCTTGTTCATTACGCATTCCTTCTTACACTTGCTGTGAAAATGAGTGACAGATATAAACACTTAAAAATGTGGGCAGAGGTGACATCACTCTGGGTTCAGTTGTTCAGCAGTCATTGCTGAACAGTGAGGTAGCTGTATAACTATCTAAGGGCCTCCATGGCGACTTGCATGGGCGCCCATCCGCTGAGGATCCTGGGATGGGTAGTGGACCTGTCCGGGGGGCCTCATGACCATTGGAGGGGGCATCGGCGGGGCCATGGGATCCATGGTGTGGAACATAGGAGGACCAAAACCTGGAGAGAACAGATAAGATTAACGGGATAGTGAAGCACATTATCATAGGTTACAAAAAAACAGGAAGGAGGAAGTGAGTGGGGTGAAACTCACCAGGCGGTGGGGGCATGGCAACCCCAGGTGGAGGAGGAAGTCCCAGGTTCATGACAGCAGGGGAGCTGCTGGGAGCCAGGTTGAAGTAGTTGGTGGAGGCATCTTCATCAGACATAGGGGGTGGGGGCAGAGCTGTTGAAAAAGTATGAGAAAGGGAAAATTCACATACTGCTCTACCTTATATAATATTTAGTGGCCCCCCATTCAATTTATTTTGGAACAATTGTATTCCGTTGTAAAAGCAGTATATAGAAAAAGTAGTTTTTCTATTATTAGTAGTAGCAATTATTATTATTATTATTATTATTATATAGCAGTACATATACATATACTTTAAATTTTTATTTTTATCTTAAATAACAATTATCATTGTAAATTAATTTAATTTACTAGTGTGAAAGATCCAGAACCAAAAATAAATTAATAAACTAATAATAGTAATAAATTCAAATGAATTAATTTGTGTGAATTACATTAAATTAATAAATAATTAAATGACATTCAATTTAATTAAATAATAATTAATACAAAAACTTCACAATAAATAAATATTTAAGTATAAAAGCAATCCATACAATTCACATTCATATTATATTACTATATAAAACAGGCTCATGCGTAAGAGACTTCGTCACATACCACCAGGGAGGCCGGGCACTGGCTCCAGCCTGATTCCACTCTCCGTCACCCCATCCTTCTCTTTTCCTCGAGCCGCCTGTGACCTGAACGACACACAACAACATTCAGAACTGCCTCCACACAAACAGTACTGTTTGAATATCAGTTTTTTTCTTGCACGGTTAGACACCAACCTGCCCCATTTAACATTAAGTCGGCGTCCATTAATGATGAGTTTATTAAAAGACTTCTCTGCAGCCGTCTCTGCAGCCTGCCGTGTAGCAAACTGGATGAAAGCACACTGCTGCCTTTGAACGATGGTGATGGTTCGAATCTCCCCAAACTGGTAGAAGTGGTTCCTTTTGGAAAAAGTAAACAGGATTCTTTAATCAAGAAATGACACAAAGCGGTTGTTCTTTTTCAAAAATACATTATTTTGGTTTCATTTATTTTTATTTCAGTTTTAGTCATTATTTATTCCCAGTTAGTAATTATACTTATTGCAGTTGGTTGCCAAGACAATATTTCTATACTTCAATGAACATTTTCAACACATATTTGAATAGTTTTAGCTTTATGAACTCTGAAGAGCATTTACCTGAGCTCAGAGTCTGTAACGTCTTCTCCCAGCCCTCCGATGTAGAGTGTGGTGATGGACTTGTCCTCCGGTATGTCCAGTCTGGGCATGGAGGAGGCCCGCATCAGGAGTTTGCTAGCCACAGGATCATTAATGCCATAGAAACGGTCCTTAATGTTCTGATCAGCCAATGGGTCATCTGGATCGGTGGGCTTCTCATGCCTGTGATATTATAGCAATGTATTTCATGTCAAAAATGTCATCATCGCTCATACATAATTCACACCTCAAGTAGTGATGGGCGGTATGACCAAAAATTTATATCACGGTATTTTTCAAAATTAGACCGTTTTTACGGTATATGACTGTGTATTTTTTTTTTCATGCATGACCGGGGGTTAACCATATTTTCTACTGATTGAGCTCATTTATAATCGCGGCATCGTCTGATAAAATCAACAAGCATCTACACTAAAGAGCGGCTATGCGGTTGTTTTGGCTACATTACTTTGTCTCATGCAGCGCAGAGAGGTTCTTTGCATAATTAGTGGGTCTGAAAGTTGCTAAATCTAGTGCTGAAGTCGCGCTCGTGTGTGAGAGACGCGGGAGCTGATGGCAGGGGTGTCGGTGGATATTTGTGGGGTCAATGTGGATATTGTGGATGAGTTCTTCTGTGTCATCACATTCTATTAGTTCTACAGCTTCAGTTTCGGAACTTTCACGCTTAGTAACACATACAGCTGTTCCCTCACCACAGTGCAACAGTGAAAAGGGACCCCTTTCAAACAGTGTCGCGTTCCGAACATTGTTTAAGCGACATACGTATGGCGTATGGCAGTATTTTAAAAATTCATATCATAACAAAAATAAACACCGGTATTCGGTATGAACCGGTATACCGCCCAGCACTAACCTTAAGCATATTTCATTAAAAGAAGTCACTTCATAAAATGCATTAGATTTATTAAGCAAGCAACTTGATGCAAGACACAAACACCAAAATGAAAATTGTAACAACCAACACTGGGTGCTTTCTGACACAACACAGTGTGAAATTAAGAATCATGGGTCATAATTTTACACCCATAAGAGATTCTTGAGGTGTTGCTCACCTGTATGGACACTCTTCCCCTCTCTTGCACTCCCCCTTCACCCAGAAGGAACAGATGTGTGGTCTGTTCCTCTTGTAATACGGTGTGGTACGAGCCAGTTTCAGCAGCATTTCACTGCTGCTCGGTGCCTTCCCAAGCAGCCCCACGGGTCTTGTGCCATCAGAGTTAGCAATCTACAGGGCAAACATCATTATTTGACCCACAGATACGCTTACATATTACTTAAAGCTGTTTAGTATTTGCATTACCTCTCTCTCCATATTCTGAGTGTAATACTCCTTATTTACGTCTGATCTCGGTACTTCATCTTTAACGGATAGCCCAGTGTCACGAACCTGAATGGGCAGACCTGTGCAAAAAACAAAAAATTATTTAGTAATCTTTACAACACTGCAAAATTCTTACTGAATGAACCTATAAAAAACACACACACAATTATCTGAATTATCCTGTAAGAATGTTAGAATTAGGATTGTGCGAGTTTCTAAAGATTTATATTCTGCTTTCTGGATAAAAGTTCACCTTGTGCAATCATGTGAAGTAAATACCAAAAATATGTCCAAACTACTGATACAGCAAATGTGTCAGCTAGTGTTGTCAAAAATATTTATTTTTTGATGCATATCAGTTCAACCTTTCAATGCTCGGTCAACAAGTTGACAGAAAAACACTGCAGCTTGCATTTTAATTAAGCAAGCAGATAGTCTGTTCCACTGCATCCAAATGAAACACATCACTGTGTTCTTACACGCAAGCAGCGCGACATCTGTTGTTTTCAGCATCTCAGAGAAGCTTGGTTAACATTAAATGCAGCAAACTCAATCTCTGCATATGCTGTGACTTTAACATGCATTTGGAAACGCAACGTGTCAGTGATGCTTGAATGGGCCTTTAATGTTGTGGTATGAGTTCTTCATGTGGTACAGAAAATCTGTATTTTTCAAGGTATTGTATCAAAGTATCCTGACAAACTAATGTCAAAATAATTTTACTAACAGATACTTAGACTATGGCCACAAATTAAAGCATTACCGTATTCCAGATCCAAAAGGCAGGTTTGACAGACATTTTTCATTTTACTGCAGGTCTGACACACTTCTGTCTTCTTAAAGCGCATCCTGACCCCAGGACACCAGCGGAACACCGTGAAGGGACGTGCACAGATCTAGAGGATAGGAAGTATAGAGATTAAAATGCTGCAGTACCAAAATGTGGGGCAAAAAATATGTGGTGTCATTTTTCAAGACAGGCTTCCCACACTTTTGACCAATGTATTTCCAAGACTTCATTAAGACCTGGATAAGAATTTTGATAATTTATTTTTATTATTTGTATAACAGGTACTAACCTTTGGAATTAATATAAAATTATGGCATAAAACAATTGGAAATGCCTGTGGAACCCTATCAAGACAACATTTAGCTTTTTCGAGAGGATGAACGCAGCAGTACCTTGCACTCCTTGCCAAATTTCTCTTTGGTCTGTTAAAACAAATGCAGGTACAAAGTGAAAATGTGTTTAAATACAAAAAACACAACTTCCTTTGAATTCAGATCAAATTAATAATGAAACTAATAAGCAAAACTACTCTAACTCAACTTACCATCCGGATGTAAGGGTTTTCTCCCAAACATGTTTGGCAGAGTATGGGAAAATCCTGTTCAAATTAGAAAAGGTCAGTGCTGTGCATGCATTTATTCATTAATAAATAAATGTATTCTGTACATATGTAACAGTAATTTAATATTAATAGATTCTATTAATATACATATATTACTCATATCAAAGGTTATTAAATGTTATGAATACTGTTTTGTTAACAGGACACTCGTTCACATTTTAATGTACATGATTAGTTATATACTAATTAATTATATAATTCATTTCATTTGGATGTTTATTTGCCTGTACAGTAAAGATTAATTACAACACAGAGACTGGACAGAGGATCTTCACGCTATTCTGTTTGCACATGTCGGTGCCAGTTTATACAGTATATTTATATAACAACATTTTTAAATATTGATGAGATGCATTGACATGGTTTTCATTAGCCATGAGCTAAGCCACAACAGAATGTTCCAATTAGGAAAGGCGTTGATTTGACGAGCTCAAACAAAGAACAAAAATGCGCCAGTCGTGATTAGTAATACTCCTTGTATATTCTTAAACAAAACTATTTTTTTACTCACCGAATCTTCCCAATTTTGTCTGTTGTAAGTGTTAGATCCTAAAGACGTCGCCATTGCTACAGGCTAGCCGCGAACAGAACCCTTACCTACAATGCTTTGCGTCTATAGGCCTGGGAAAGAATCACAGCGCCACCTACTGTTATGGAGGCATATACACATTTCGCCTCAAGTGGGAGAGAAAAAGTCGGTACTAATGATTTAAGAATTTAATTTAATTCAGTTTATTTAATGTAATATTCTGAAACCTTCCCTGAAACAACCCCTCCCTTACTTGGGTTTGCCAGTTCCCCCAAAGTCTGGAGAAAGACATAAATGTCTTCACTGTTTATCAGGTACGAAACCACTCTTTGCCTATATGCAAAGACATATCAATATCGATGAATGTTTTATAATGAATATAATCCCTTTAAATCTAACATCCACAGATGCTAATATAAGAAAATGTAATCTGTAATATCACTGTATATTGTAGTATATTCTAGGCTCTTCTTCACGTTTTTTATTGAAAGAAATGCCTATATCAAATATATGACAATATCAAAATCTGGCAACAAAAATGTAAACATTTGAATTGTGTTCTGCCTTCAACATTGTCACGATTTAAACTGATTGCTAGGGTGCATTTGTTTTAATATCCTTTGATTTGCAAATGTCTTCTTTCTTTCAGTGTTATAGTTTATGAAAGTTTGAATGCACAATGCCATGTTTCTGAATTATTATTGTACCCTATTGTATCACGATTTTTAACATTTAGTAACAAATCTAATTGAAAGTTATATTGTGGCAGTTTCTTTCATCTTTGTATCTGAAATGGACTGTGGTAATGTTATTGCAATTCAAAGATCCACTTTCAGTATTTTGTATAACTCATTAAATGTGCTTTGACTTCAATGTGGAGGGAGTCAACATATGTCACATGTCCTAGGATGTACAAAGGAATGTAGGATGAGCAATAGCATAATAACCACTCAAATGTCATTACAGTCCCCTAGCCCATTAGTGTCAAAGCACTGAAGGCCATGTGATTTAAGACACGGCTGCTTATAAATAAAGAGTGACTGAGACGGTGTAGACAAACTCTCCACTACAACTGATAAATGCACAATGTCAAGGTCTATGAGGCTTATACTTTTGATGTTAAAAGGCATTAATATTTGAGATAAATCTAAGTTTGGAGGGCATTTGTGTGAATGTGTCAACATTTCTCCAAGCAACAAGAAATCACTACTACTAAAATAAGCCTAATGCTTATATTAGTAGTAGTTTTATTCAGTGAATTTATTTTAATTGGTTTGATTGAATTCAAACATCAGATATTTAACTATCTATCTATCTGTCTGTCTGTCTATCTATCTATCTGTCTCTATCTCTCTGCCTGTGTCTATCTATCTATCTATCTATCTGTCTGTCTGTCTATCTATCTATTCAATTCAATTCAAAATTGCTTTATTGGCATGACTGTAAATGATGCAATATTGACAAAGCTTAGCATACATGTACAAAAAGATAAAAAAATAATAATATAATAACAATAATAATAATTACAGTTTTTCTCAATTGCTTTGGCTCAATTCTTGAATGAATTTTTTTCCCCCCGAAACAATAAGTTCAGATCTCTGAACAATTAGCTTCTTGTTCACATCAGATTGGAATTTCTTATTGATTTGAGCAAATTGCAAATGCTTTGGCACATGTGTGCAAACAGTAAGTACAATTGTCTGCAGTTTGCACAACAACTAATTGCATATGGCTTGTTGATCAAAACTGATGAGTCGATTCTCACTTAAACTGTCAAACTCTTCACAACTTCTCAATCATTTTTCATCGTGTAAGCCATCACATTCAAAACGATCCATTCAATTATGAAAAATTGGTATACACGCATGTATATTCCATAAATATCTGACATTGACATTGTTTGTAATGTCTGCTAAATTGGCAAATGACCTCTAATTGCAATACAATTTGAATCAACCATTCAACCATTTAACCAATCAAGTTTGGGAGCATATATATGTAGATTGCCCACAGCACAATCACTAACATTTTTTGAGAATGGAGGACTTCCACAACCCTGAACTGCAGCAACATGCTCGTGGAAGAGCAATTGGAAGACGTGTAAGAATACGTGGTGGTGGTGTTAGAGGAAGACATAATAGAGGAAGAGGTGGAAATAGAAGAGTCAGAGTCTCTGATGAAATCAGAGCCACACTTGTGGATCATGTCATAAATCGTGGTTTTACAATGGAAGAGGCTGGTCGAAGAGTACAGCCTAATGTAAACAGGTCCACAGTGTCATCAATTGTGCAAACCTTTCGTAGGGAAAACAGGTAAATATGTATTTATTTTTTTGTTTTACAGTATGTAAAGCATTTTTATAAACAACAATATTGTAAAGGTAAATGCAAGTCTATTTGAACATTCTATAAAACCGCACAACAACCTCGCACTGGTGGCAGAGCAGCAGTATTTAACCATCAGCAAGAACAAGAAATTTGCAACATGGTCATAGCCAACAATTCCATCAGGCTAAGAGAGATCCAAAGTGCAATCATAAATGACAATAATGTCTTCGCAAATATAAATTCTGTCAGCATTTCCACCATAGACAGAGTTTTGAAAAGACATAGTCGATTCTCACTTAAACTGTCAAACTCTTCACAACTTCTCAATTATTTTTCATCGTGTAAGCCATCACATTCAAAATGATCCATTCAATTATGAAAAATTGGTATACACGCATGTATATTCCATAAATATCTGACATTGACATTGTTTGTAATGTCTGCTAAATTGGCAAATGACCTCTAATTGCAATACAATTTGAATCAACCATTCAACCATTTAACCAATCAAGTTTGGGAGCATATATATGTAGATTGCCCACAGCACAATCACTAACATTTTTTGAGAATGGAGGACTTCCACAACCCTGAACTGCAGCAACATGCTCGTGGAAGAGCAATTGGAAGACGTGTAAGAATACGTGGTGGTGGTGTTAGAGGAAGACATAATAGAGGAAGAGGTGGAAATAGAAGAGTCAGAGTCTCTGATGAAATCAGAGCCACACTTGTGGATCATGTCATAAATCGTGGTTTTACAATGGAAGAGGCTGGTCGAAGAGTACAGCCTACCTTTGTAGGGAAAACAGGTAAATATGTATATTTTTTTTGTTCTACAGTATGTAAAGCATTTTTATAAACAACAATATTGTAAAGGTAAATGCAAGTCTATTTGAACATTCTATAAAACCGCACAACAACCTCGCACTGGTGGCAGAGCAGCAGTATTTAACCATCAGCAAGAACAAGAAATTTGCAACATGGTCATAGCCAACAATTCCATCAGGCTAAGAGAGATCCAAAGTGCAATCATAAATGACAATAATGTCTTCGCAAATATAAATTCTGTCAGCATTTCCACCATAGACAGAGTTTTGAAAAGACATCAAATGACTCTGAAACAACTCTACAAGGTGCCATTTGAGAGGAATAGTGAAAGAGGGAAGGGTCCCAGTTTGCCCAAGTAAACTATTGGTGTGCACTTAGTAATTTTTACGTTACTTCTAAGATGCCTATATTACTTAAAGTTTTAGAAACCCATAAGAAGAGAAAACATTTACTGAATTCTAGAATTAGTTAGACCACATTTGCCTAATTATGTTGTTGTCTGGGATAATGTCAGCTTCCATGCTGCACATGAAAGGATAACAGTGGAGTTCCTTCCACCATACTCTCCATTCCTAAATCCAATAGAAGAGTTTTTTTCAGGATGGAGGTGGAAAGTATATGATCGTAGACCACAAGATCAGATGTCTCTGTTGGATGCCATGAATGCTGCATGTGAGGACATCACAGCTGATCATTGCAGGGGATGGGTGCGGCATTCAAGGAGATTTTTTTTTTCCCCGGTGCATGGCAATGGAAAACATCAGATGTGATGCTGATGAAAATCTTTGGCCTGACCAACAAGAGCGAGAGGATGTCCACCAAGAATAATTTTTCATGGATGTTATTTGTGTATTTGTGGTAACATAAGAAATATGAAATGTACAGTAATTGGACAAGCAAGATTTCACTTTACATGTAATACATTCGTACAAAAATAAATGTACTGTATAAAGACAAATGATTTTTTTTTTTTTTTCTCTTCTATGTACTATTGACTCTTCTCAACAAATATCAGAATTTGTTTTTTTTTTTTTTTAAAGAAAACCTTAATTTCCATGGTTGACTGTCATGGTGAAAAAACAACTAAACATTTTGACTAGTGTGGCTCACACGATGACAAAATTACTTTATTTTGGTGGCCTTGGCCAAATTACTGACACGATAACTAGGTTTTGAAGCATGAATGAAATGTTTTGGGTGAGTAAATACATTTTGCAGACATGCAATAAAGTTCTGAAGTTCCAGCCAACAGTTGTGACATTTGCACTCACAGTTTAGAGAATGTTAAGACTGTTTTGAAAAATGTGCGAAAGCAATTGAGAAACTGTAAATGAACATCACAGTAATAGAATGGAATATTATAACATCTTAGAAGTATTAAACTGTAACAAATTATAACGTGTGAACATTTGATACCACAGTCTTTAACTTACATAGAAACACACATACAGTACATACTAAGAATCACTGTGGTGGACATGTAACACACTGAGGTCAGACACAACACACATTCACCTGCTGTCTCTCTCTCATTCTCACACACACACACACATTCACCTGCTGTCTCTCTCTCATTCACACACACACACATTCACCTGCTGTCTCTCAGGCTGTGGCACATCCACACGTATCTCGCAGTGAGTGCTGCTGTCTGTCCCTCTCCTAATAGTATCGTTATTTGTTCTGTTTCACTAATGGCTGTAAAGTTCTTTAAGTTGGTGAATTTGTTGAAGTAGAGGTTTCTTATGGATATGTATTTATGACAGTGAAGGAGGAAGTGCATCTCTGCCTCAATCTCTCCTGTCTGACAGTGAGCACACACCCTTTGCTCTCTGGGTAACCAGTTCTTTCGGTGTCTGCCGGTCTCGATGGCTAGACTGTGCTCGCTGAGCCTGTACTTGGTCAAGATCCGTCTCTGCTTTGTGTCTCTGACACTCTGGAGATAATCTTCCAATTCATATCTTCCAATTCATTTGATTTTAGAGTTCGATAGAATTGTAATTTACTTTGTGTTTTAGTTTCTTGATCCCAGTGTTCCAGATATGTATTTTTAGATTGTTTGATATGGATCCATCCATCCATCCATCCATCTATCTATACTGCATTTTTGTACGGTTTTGATATGGTTTGCACAAAATACGTATTACATAAAATACGCACAAACTCAACTATGTACATTAATTATTCATCAATGCGGAGGACGCTGATCACTGCTAATATCCATCAAAGAGTTTATGTCTGATTATATCCCGCTACGTTGCTGTCCACTAGCGGCGAAGGCGTGCGCTGCAGCCTCTGAGTGAGCACTAGCCTGTGGAGAAGACGGAGTCCAGTGTGTGCGAGAGGGACAGTCAGGCTCGAGGTCTGTTGGGTTCAGCCCAGCAGAGACGCACCGCTTACTCTGTACTCGGACCGGGACTCTCGATTCTCGCTAAAGCAGAAGGCTTGCATTATCAGGTTGAATACCTCCCATGCTAACGTACATTCATATTTCAGGATTGAAGAGTGCCTCACTGCAGCTGGCTTGATATTAACTTGGTGAGTGGATCTTTGAATTCTGGATCAGCTAACTTGCTAATATGTGAACTAAACGAATTTTATGAAGAAAAAAAAACGTCAGTAGGTCTAGGTTGGCACACGCCCTGGAGGTAGCCGAATTATTATAACCGCGCAGAGATAATGGCTATAGTGTTTAGTTGGAATGGGAAGCAGGCTAGGTTCTGTGTGTCCGTCCTTAGCATAACAGCAGCCCTAAAGGCTGTTTCAAAACATAGCGAGGTGTCTATGCAGACAGCATTTTTGGGCGTGTTCGAGCGATTCCCCAAAAGCTGTCTAGGTAGGCAGCTCACTAGGTTTTGAAACAGCTCAAAGTCTCTCTGGATCATGAACCTCATTTACCTTCTCCACAGTTTAGCCTAGCTTAGCCAGTCTGCTACTGCTCTGGACCGGTTTTGTGTTGTATAAACATCTACATTGCCCCAATATTTTCTAAAAGCGTTTGTAAACATAAAACAGCGCTGGAAATTGGGGTTTATGTTATAGTTTTATCCGTCCACCGCAACACAACTCGACATTAGCCGCCGTACTGAATCTAAACTGGTCGACTAGCTGTTAGCAAGCTAACAAGCCAGAGAAGAGAAAGAAGTTTGGACAGTATTAAGTCAATTTTCTTCTGCGTTTGAATTGGATTATTTGGGAAGTTGTGTGGTTGTTTGAACGATTACAGGTCAGTATCTGTTTCTTTCTAGATTTATGGTTGATATTGAGTTAATATTACGAATGTATTTCCAAATGCATTTATTACTCGAAATAGTTGTGTGGGTACACGTTGTGAATTTTACTGTTTTTCTTTTGTCAGATCTTTTAAATGCACAGTTTGCAACTGTAAAGGAAAGCAGCCTGGTATTGACTCAAATCTAAAGGTTATGTTTTTGTAAAGCAGATTAGTAAAACTAAAATGTAATTATTCACTGTGCAACCCAAATCAGTGCTTAAGCAGAATAAACAACACTATGACAGAATTTACTAAATATAGTCAAATCTCCTGATCGGTAGATACTGTGGTGTGACCTCCACAAACAAATCAGTGTTTGGTTGTAGGGTTGTAAAAAAGAATGTGCTTGTTAGTTTATAATTAGATTTGTGGCTTTATTTAAGCCTTTTATGTATTAGGGAGCTCATAAATACGTTATAGTGCTGATGAAGTAATTGGAGTCTTAAGGTCTCTCATTGAGATTTAGATTAACCTTCATGTGTCGAGAAATTTAGCCGCTCTGGTCAAAGCGAGTTGCAAGCCCACCAGATAAACAACATTGGTCAAATATTTTTGCACATGCTTATTTAGCTGGGGTACACTCGCTTTCTGTCTGAGCAGGGTCTTTGGGTAATATTGGCTGTGGGTGCTGAAAAACAGCTTTGTGGGAAATCTGTGCAGTGGTTGCGGCTGGAATATCTGTTAGTGCACAGCAAAACATGTTAGGGCAGCAGAGTGGTTTGTCTTTGGGATTAGGGGGAGAGGCTCTTGTTTTGCTGGTTGAAAAGCTGCATCTGAATGGAAAGATTAGAAGATTTAATAATGAGAAATGACAGGTATTCTGAACCTCCTTGCTGAATAGCCAGAGACGTTGAATGTCTGTGCTCATGCAGGTATTTACCTCTGGTTTGAATGTGAATGACGGAGTCAGATGGAAACCGGGGGCATGGAAATAGGTGGCTCACAATTTGTGTGGCTCTGTGTGAAGCAAGATAAATATCAAATTGAGTTTTTCATTAAAGAAAGGAAAAAGACCTTGCCGGCAATGCAGAGAGAACCCGAGTATGACCTCGAGTCAACAAAGGAAGATTTCAGACCACCTCTGGCTAACAGCGAAGAGCTGAGAGTGGTGAACTTAGAGTCAGCAAGTTGTGTGGCTCTCTCAACATCAGATCTGGTGTTTGTCTTCCATTCATCGTGCAGTGCATTTTGACATGCACACTTTAAAGTGATATTTAAAAGTTCAATACAAGTTAAGCTAATTTGTCTATTGCTGCAACTAGGGCTGTGCAAAAAATCTAATGCGATTTTGAACGCGATTTTGAGTAGCTTGTCAGTGATCTGCGGCTCTGTGTAGTAAATGCCGCTCCATCTGAAAGCACGTGCTGGAGATTTACTACTAGTCACCAGAAGCGACTTTACTGATGAGATTCGCATGAAAATCGCATTCGATTTTTTGCACAGCCCTAGCTGCAACTAGGGCTGCACGATAAATCGCATGCGATATTTAACGCGCATCTTATCAGTAAAGGCGGTTCTGTAATCAGCGGTAAATCTCCATCACGTGCGTGCTTTCACATTGAGCAGCATTAACTACACAGAGCCGTTGTTCACTGACGAGCTGCGCAAAACCACGTTCATATTCGCGCGATTTTTTGCGCAGCTCGTCAGTGAACAACGGCTCTGTGTAGTTAATGCTGCTCAATGTGAAAGCACGCACGTGATGGAGATTTACCGCTGATTACAGAACCGGCTTTCTGACAAGATGCGCATTAAATATTGCATGCGATTTATAATGCAGCCCTAGCTGCAACTAATGATTATTTTGATAATCCATTAATCTGTCGATTATCATTGATTAATTGGATGCAAACTGCCAAATTATAAAAAAAAGTTATTACATCCTGCCCAGTGTTGTTCTCCAAACAGTATGCAAAATCAAGAGTATATGGATAGGCTCTCGTAAAAAAAAAAACCTGGCATGTAGCAATTTAAATGTAAATTTAACGTCCAACAAAATGAATATTCAACAAAGAAAGTCAGAATTATTGTTTGATGTGCACGTGGGCGTTCGTTCAGTGAAGTTTGTGAAGTTTAATGGAGACTTGTTTTCTGTCAGGATGAACCTTTATGCAAAATTGAATATATTTGTGTGACTTTTATTTACAAATAAGGATATAAGTAGGGTTGGGTACCTAAACTCGGTGCCATGTAACCAGTATGTACTAGAACCGAATCAGAACGCAGATTTCAGTGCCTCATTTCGGGTGCCACCTAAATGCCTGAGAGATCGATTGAAATATGTGTCCTCTGGTTCTCCGAAATGGATGTAATCACTGGCACCGCACGTGAAAAAGAATTTCCAGACTGAGAAAATGCACATGAACGCAAGTCGGAAATACAAATCCAACAAATCTTTGTAGTAACGTGAGTGTTCATGTTGTTTTCACTTCCCGACTTAAAAGCACAACGCACACCCATACGCCGTAGCCTGACGTGCACCTCTCCAAACAGCTGTATCACAGGCGCACCAGCCTAACTAACTCGCTCGTCTCTCCCGCATTAACCCTATAGCTGCCGGTGCAGCAAAATAAACAGCCATTTCACAATGATTATAAAGTCTGTGTGCTATACTACATTCTTTATTATTATTAAACGAAGTGATTAGAACAACGTCAGTCTACATTAATCGACACATTCCTAGGAAATAGTGGGTTCACAGCGAATTATCAGAACTACTTCAGTAAGACAGTAATATCGTGCTTTACCTGGAAACCTAAAGCTGCACTGGTGTACATCACATATTAGCACAAAAACTTTGAGCACTCAATTGAGAATGTACACATAACGTATCAATCGTAATTACAGGTTGTGCTTCGGAGAGCTTGTTAGTCCAAATGAAGAAGATAGAAGAAGCCAACGAAGATAAAAGCCAAGATTAGAGAAGCAGTCCTTGGTAAAATGACATGCACACAACAAAAGGTTCGAATTGTATTGCTGTGATATTGTGGAACACAGCTTCTTCTCGATATGATGTAAACACACTAACTAGCGGAAGTGTTTGTGGGCAGGTCAGACTCTGTTCGTATTTCGTGGGCAGGCGGGGATTATGCAAATGTGTTACCCAGTGACGTATACCGGTAACAAGCAAAAGATTCGAAAAAATGACGACTCGTTAAGGCGATTCAGAATCGACTCTCTCTTTTGAGAGACAATATCTTTATTTATCATGCACTTTTTTCATTAACAACTTTGCAGATTGTTTTCATTTAAGGATAGCTACGTTATAAATAGCAAAAGATATATTTTTCAAAAACCCATATGACCTGCTCTTTAATGCTTTGGCAGATACACTTTTCCTGCAGCAGCTCACTCTGTGTTCTCTGCCATATTTCAGATGCATTTTGACCATAGGAATACATTATTCACTACTATAAAATGGCATGGCTGGTGAATGCTTTCTGTGCACAGCATGCAGGCACAGTTATCAATGATCAATTCGGTCATTTTCATTATCGATTATTATAGATTTTATTACTTCTTGATGCCCTACATCTGTGCCATAATGTTGCTTACTACAAAAATAATTTTCACTCATCCTTACACTTTCCTTTAAGAGACATTTTTGTAAAAGCATATCATTTGTAAATAGGGATATGCCGGTATCAAATTTTCATGTTGCGATTAATTGCTAATGCTTTTATCACGGTATACGGTATTATCACGATATTGAGATTTAGTTTAAAAAAGTGCTGTCATAATACAGTATAACAGGTTTAATAACTTTTTTCTTATAACAAAAATAACTGAACATTTAAATGCAATAAAGCAATACAGAAATGTATAAAGTTAAAAGTTTTACACAGATTAAAGTGCAAAAGAACTATAAAGACCAATAGGTATCACTTTACAATAAGACCTCATTAGTTAACCTTAGTTAATGCATTAACACTCACAATGAGCAATAGCTACATTTGCGACAGAAGTTATTAATCTTTGTTTAAAAAAATACAAGTCTTAGTTCATGTTAGCTCATTAAATAACACAGCTGCAACTCTAGATTTGAACATCCTGTTATTAAATATTGGAATACCTAAGATTAATGAATGTTCAGAAGAATTTTTCATTGGCAGTTTATGTTAACTAATGAATTAACTAATGTTAACTAATGAAGCCCTAATGTAAAGTGTGACCGAACAATAAAGAATCAAAACACTTTCAAACAATATCTAGGGCATGTTGTAGTCCAGATTAAAATGTAAAAAAAAGTTTGAAAATAAATAGCCTATTAAGTCTAAATATGTAAGTATGTGGCGCTGTGATGAACATCATAGCAAATACACAAATCTGAATGGCTGTTTAAATCATTTAAACACCTTTCAGAAACAGAAAGTAGTGCAGCTGCTTTGTTTACAGGGTTTCCGGGGTAAAGGCTGCATTTAAATGAATTATTATAATAATTATTATTATTATTTCTGCAGTTTAGCGCCATCTGCTGTCAGAGAGTGAAAGTGCGCTTTCATCCAGAGCGTCTCTCACATGTTCCGCCATGTGCTTCTCGTCCGCGCTTGTTTACATCAGAGTGCGCACGCGTCTTTCACGCAGCATACAGCGGTGTTGTGCATTTTGACCAGTTGATGGGAAAAGTATTCTTAAAATGCATTCAAAATTCGGAATAATTTGTAATATATAATTATTCACGGTATTTAGAAGTGCCCACGATAACAATATCGTGCATATTCATTACCGTGATATATCGCATTACCGAATACCGGCACAAGTCTATTTGTAAAACACTAATTCTTCTGTTTAAACATGCATTTTTTTTGAGTGTTTACTTTTATTGTAAGAGGGGTTTGCATTCCAAGCAAAAATAATATTAGAAAATCACTCGGTATTATTCGATTATTATTCGAAAATCACACCCCTCCCCCGCATGCACGCACAAACACCCATAAACAGAGAGAGGGAGAGAGACGGGATTCAAGCTTTCAATCTGTATGATAAACTGTTTAATTCAGAAGATAGGCGACCTCAACTCAAGCCATATAATGATTGTAACGTGCTGAAACATATTAATATAATAAACATAACCGAACGGGATTCACGCTTTCAATCTGTATGATAAACTGTTTAATTCAGAAGATAGGCGACCTCAACTCAAGCCATATAATGATTGTAACGTGCTGAAACATATTAATATAATAAACATAACCGAATGACGGCACTTATTAACATAAGAGTCCGTCGATTAGCATAAATCAACTGCTCATAAGGCTAGGACATTTCAATAAAAAAAAAAAATGAAACCCCTAAAGGGAAAAATATACTTCAATATCTTCTGTCACAATTATATCATTGGGTGATTATACTGTATATAAACTGCGGACATCAGGGAGCCGATATTAATATGCGGGGCATTGAAATCGCTTATGAACGCGTGCTTGTTTTTTACTTTTGAGATTCGCGATCACACGTACGGATAAGCACTCGGTCCCAGTCGGGGGTGTTTGTGGTCCGCACAGAACTCATATTTGACATCGTCCCAAGTTACTGTAACCGTTATATGCTACGCAAGTCTTTTTTTATGCCACGCAAGTCTACAGTGTTCACGTGAGACAATGTGTTCTTCTATTGTCTTTGACAGCTTTTAGGTGTGTTATTGGCAGCGCTACCCTCTGCTTACATGAACGCATCACCACCGCATCAGCACCGAAAAAAATTGAGAAATTCTTTAAGGCAATAATCGCACAACCTATTCTAGGGCCGCACGATTAAGACAAAAATCCTAATTGTCGATTATTCCCTTGAAATTGTAATTGCGATTATTAATTACGATTATCACAATTTACATTGAATGATGTTTATACCATTGTTTGATGCAACTGCATGCCGTATTTTATATGAAAATAAACAAGCTGAAAACAACTGAAAAACCTTTAGTGCTTTTCTATAGTATTAAGCCTCAAATGTCAATGATTTAATTACCCATTCATAAAGACAGTCACATACTTCGTTTCTGAATGAATCAGCCATTCGAACGAATCAATTAAATGAATGATTCAGTGATAAAATCAGTGACTTACCGCCACCTGCTGGCATTTTAGTTTCATTTTTAAAGTATCTTTTCTGTTATTTAAATGTAATATTTCGATATTCAAAATTGTATATTTAAAACATTAACCTCAACATGAATTTATGAATTTAATTGCACTCATGCGACATAATGCGAAATACGCATACAAGTCACTTGTGTGTTCTTCTGTGCCATCTCTAGTACAAATTTATTTCTTAAATACTGATTTCATTTGATTGGTAACTTCTTCTTCTTCTACTTATTCTACTTGTTTTTATTCTGTTGTTTTAATTAGAAATGTTAAAAAGCTTATAAATATATATTTTATGAATTTTACATAAAAGATGACAGGCTTTTAATAAAGTTAGATAAATGCCATTACAAAGGTAAAAACAAAATTCCCTGTAAATCACTTTGAGTCAAATATCACCTTGTAATGGGAAGGTAATTTTTTTTGATTATTGATTAGAAGGTGCTCCTAAATTTTTGACCGTGCTCCTAAATTTTTTAAATTAGGAGCACAAGCGCTCCTAAAAAGAGAAGTAAGCGTAGAGCCCTGTCAGCCCTAACCTATTTGATATTCTATAATTAAATCAACTAATCGAATATTCGAAAATCGTGACCCATCCCTAATTGTAAGTGCCTCACTCTAATTAAGTTTTTTTTTTTTTTTTTTCCCCATTTAAGGAAAAGGACAGACAAGTTTAAACCATTTTTATAATAATTTTTTTGTGGTCAACTTGAACCTGTGTTTTTCCTTAAAATAGTGATGATTTTGTAAGCCAGGGCTAAATGTTTATGCAGAATGAGGCTAGCAGCAGATGATTTTCTTAAGAGGTTGTATATTTGTGCAAACAACAATAACGCCTGCAGCATTCCAAGTGCTGATATTCTGACCCTTTCCCCTCAGGTTAAAACCCCCTTTACTAGCGGATTGGACCCGGGTGATACTGCAGTCTGTAGCGCATCTAATGCTCTTGAGCTCTCGTTGTGCAGTGCCATGGGTTCACCTCTCATGACTGGATAGAGCCAGGGGGGTGGTCTGCCACGAGCAATCATGCAAATTAAGCAGGGCAGTGCGAAGCGGAGTGCGCTTAGAGCTCAATTTTACCCCTGCAGCACATCAATAGCTTAGCTTTCTTCTCTTTCTCTGAAAAGCAGTGTTTTTGATACATGAAACATTAGGACAAGTGGATTTACGTGACTGATGATGGAAATTGTTTTGAATCCCTATAGTTGCTGTTTATTGACATTACAACAAAGCTTTCAAATTACTAGTGATTGGGGTTTTTGCATAATCCTATCACGTGTTTGGTTTTGAAAGGATTATGAATTATTGTAATAATTTCCCAAATTGCATGGGAGCATTTGATTTGATCAAAATATCCCTGTGATCACTGGATTTCAAAAGGTATGATTTTTAAATCATAGTTTGACCCAAAAGTTAATTTGGTCTATTTCCCCATATGTTGTTCCTAACCTTTATGACTTTCCAATTTCCCAGCTGTTTCCTAGCTTTTCCATTCTATGGAAGCAGTGGTTTCAAGCTTTAAGATTAAGATTTCAAGGTTTAAGAAAAAAGACCATTAAGTTGTCCATATGCCTTCTGAAGTACCATGATTAGGGATGCACAATATATATCACATATATATCGCTATTGTTTAATATATGCAAATTTTTTGTGTTGTCAGTGTCACTTTGGGAAGTAAAATTGGCTGGTATATATATTTAATCTGATTAAATAATAGCCAAATGTTTATGGGACCCAACATTTTTCTAGTTGGCCTACCAACTAGAAATTTTATTTAAGCACAAATAAAATTAGTAATAGTTTTCCAATTTTCTCCAGAGATTTTCCATGGCATTTAGCCAATATATCAGTTGTTTGTTTATTATGAATAATTATTGGTTGTTTCATTAGACAAAATTTAGATTGCATAGAATTCAAGTTATATTGTACATATTGTACAAACCTTTTTTTTTATCCTTTTTGGAGTTTGACAGTGTGTATGCTTTCTCAGTTTTCCTAGAGAACTCTTTTTAAGCATTCATGCTGATGTGAGTCATTTTGGCTGTTCTGTTCTCGTAGATGTAGTTTTAGTACAAAGTCTCGGAATCCTATAATTTGCTATTCCTTAAATTCTTGGTATATGTCAACTAGTGCTTGAGATGAGATTTCAGGTCAGGGTAATAAATGAAAAAAAATATGACTATATCTAGACCATTAATTTTGTCAGAACACTTTAAAGGAGGGGTAAGCGATTTTTCAAAAACGCTTTAGAAAACTGATTCAGGCCGAATAGCAAAACAAACTTGTAGCCAATCAGCAGTAAGGGGCGTGTCTACTCATGATGTGGAGGAGAGAGCGTTCAGTCCGAGCCGAGCGACAGAAAGATGGCGGATAAAAAACAAAAGAGGAAAACGTCTGCGGAAC
>NW_015657591.1:429539-432696 GCF_001515625.1 Sinocyclocheilus rhinocerous | reverse complement strand
TGTTTCACAGAACTAATTGTTGCCGGGGTGGCGTACGTATGTGTGGGGCGGAGCTATCAAAATAGGGGCGAGACCCTTTTGGGGTAGGGGCGTGTTTGTTTTGGTGATTTCAAATGTCAACATTGGCTACCAGAAATCGCTTACCCCACCTTTAATGAAGTGTCATGTACCATGAGTTGAAATGGGAAGTGCATTACACAATAGCCATGTACAGATGATCAGCTATTCTTGAGAAAATTGCTAACATATTATCATTTCCATGTTAATTTACTTCATGTCTTCCACCACCAGTGTTTGTTGTTCCAGGAAGTCAATGGAATACAGATAAAATACATAAAGGCATCAAAAAGACCTGCAAATGAAGCTTAACAGGGCTCCAGACTAACATTTGAGAGCAGTGGCACCAGCGCCACTAATGGCACTTTTCCACTGCGTGGTACGACTCGGCTCGGTTTGCGTTTCCACTACAGTTTAGTATCGGTGGGCGGGATTATTCACATGTCGTTATAGTTGCGCCGCCTCTATTGTCGCGACTCCTGAAAAACGTTTTCATTCCAGCTCTCGCTGGATCCCCTCCTCTGCTATCAACGAGAGGAACATCTGTACTTCCCCAACAGACAACGAAACAGCCACTTTTTGGTTGTTAAAAAAGGTGCGCTTGTTCAAAACAGTTGCGTTCGATCCTTCGCTGGCTGTGCTGACTTAAATCTAGCGGTTCTGTTGTCTTTGTGTCGCAAGTTCAGTGACGCAGGTAGTGACGATTCTCTCCGGCCAATCCGTGATCAGCAGAGTTTACACGTCAAGTTTTGGTAACGTTACGGTTCCCTTGGAACCTCAACCAAGGTGGTACTAAAAAAAGTACCAGGTACTGTACCCAGTGGAAAATCCCCCAAAAGTGAACCGTACCGTGCCGTGCCATGCAGTGGAAAAGCGCCATAAGTTCTACAGAATGGTGGCGCCAGGAGTAGATTTGGTAGCGCTGGGGGTGGTGTGCAGGAGTATTAAAATATAGATAATTTAATCATAAAATTACTATTGTTTTGCATTAATAAGTGCAGTTACTAATATACATGTTCATTTCTTGTTTATTTTTCTTTTGTTTATTTATACAGATTTGACAGTAAAGCACTAAGCTTGAGTTAAGATGCATACAAAATTTTATTTTATTAACAACACAGTAACAGGTGCAAAATCTAATTTTATATAGAAAAATTATATATTCCACTCTTATTAAATGTACCATTATTCTTTTAGTATATGGAACTGACCAACTTCAGTGATTATGTGTGATTTAGTAGCAAATTGAAGAAAAGTTTGTTTTTCAAGGCACTTTGTGACTTTTCTTACTTCATACACAAAAAAGTGTAAAATTCTGATTTCTTGATGATTATATAAATTATAATCGCAAGCGTTTGTTTACCACAAAATATATTTTGGTCGTCCCATTAAAAATAACATTCAAACTGGATCATTTTAGAGCGTTAAAGTGCTGGAAATAGTTGTGTGAAATGCTTTAAAGTCATTGAAAAGTGCTTGGAATTTCTCTCTCAAAAGGTTATACAAACCCTGAAATGAATGATGTAATGCATTCGACTATTTCTACCACAACACCATTGTTACAGTTAGAGTTACCGCTTCTGGTTTCCTGACGTATGTCAGCGCTGTTTATAAAAGAGAATTCTGTGCAGAATTTGAATGATTCTCACTAGATCTCGCAGTAACCTTATCATTGTGCAGCGAAATCAAACGCTTCTCACTGGATCTCGCAGCACTTTTGCATCTGTGCACTAACAGCGTCGCAAAATTAACTTTGGATCCCGAGTAAAGCTGTTCTGAGCTCGGACAAGTTTGTTTGCGTCGCGGTCCGAGCTGATAAACGGTCCGCACTGCGCAGCTGAAACGTAGCGCGGTTTAGTTTCGCTTTCGTTTCGTTTGATGTTTTCTTTCTGCAAAAGAAATTGCAGCGCTTATGAGTTGGACAACACAAAAATTTGTCGCACCGGCAGAAAAAATGGTCGCAGTCTGGAGCCCTGCTTAATATCTTTCTTGATTAAAGAAGCCTGATTGTTGGGAGTTAGACACAATATGCTGTGTTATGGAATTTACTTTACTTTTAGGACTATCAAAAATGCTGATCATGTTTTTATTTACAATGTGATTACATGTCTGGTCAATAAAATTGTTTTGGATTTTGTTCTCAGACTTCTGATTTCCCCCTGGCGAATGATAAAATGGTAGAAAAATTCCATACTTAAAGATCAGTAAGCAACAGTGTGGCATCATGGATCAGGGTTCCCACGCTTCTTGAAAGTACTTGAATTTCAGACATATGGATTCAAGGCCTGGAAAGTACTTGAAAAGAAACATAGGTCCTTGAAAGTGCTTGAATTAAATTCAAAATAAATTTTGTTTATGCAGGGATTCAAGTTTTCCGTCAATTGGGAAAAAAATTAGGGGAAAAGAAACATGTAGCGCGCTGTTGTTGTTGTTCTGCCGGCACACCAAAAATCATCCCCGCCGCTGCAGCTTCTCAGTGACAACTGACGCTGCTCGCATCTTTCACAGTCGGGTTATTAGCAGAGAACGCAGAGCAGGACTTGAATTTTGGATTGCGGCTATTAATAACAATTCTACTCATTCCCGCAGGTTCCGCACTTATAACGCGATGACAGATGAAGGAATGTATCATTTGCACATGCTTTTGAGTCTTGAGAACTCACTTGCGCGCTCTCATTTTCTGTGCGCCCACAGATCGCGATAAGGAGAGTGACAGCTTTTAATAGTTAAGGAAGTTGGCAAATGTGATATTTATTTAATACAACAGTTCAGTAAACAAGTACTGCCTGATTTTGCTTTATTTCTTGAATAATTTAATAATTTATGCGTTTAGCAGACGCTTTTATCCAAAGCGACTTACAGTGCATTCAGGTTATACATTTTTTACCAGTAGGTAATGAAAATAAATATAGTAACAGCTCAGCCGCTTCGCATATCTAAAAGCAAACACAGCTGAGTTTCATTCATTCAATGAAAGTGCGTATTTGAACGAATCTAGTGAGTCAGTGATTCATGATTACCCATTCATAAAGACAGTCACTTGCTTCATTCCTGAATGAATCAGCCGTTCGAACGAATCAATTGAATGAATGATTCAGTG
>NW_015657591.1:428245-428477 GCF_001515625.1 Sinocyclocheilus rhinocerous | reverse complement strand
AAAAAATTAGGGGAAAAGAAACATGTAGCGCGCTGTTGTTGTTGTTCTGCCGGCACACCAAAAATCATCCCCGCCGCTGCAGCTTCTCAGTGACAACTGACGCTGCTCGCATCTTTCACAGTCGGGTTAAACGCAGAGAACGCAGAGCAGGACTTGAATTTTGGATTGCGGCTATTAATAACAATTCTACTCATTCCCGCACTTATAACGCTTATAACGCGATGACAGATGA
>NW_015657591.1:427362-428119 GCF_001515625.1 Sinocyclocheilus rhinocerous | reverse complement strand
ATTTAATACAACAGTTCAGTAAACAAGTACTGCCTGATTTTGCTTTATTTCTTGAATAATTTAATAATTTATGCGTTTAGCAGACGCTTTTATCCAAAGCGACTTACAGTGCATTCAGGTTATACATTTTTTACCAGTAGGTAATGAAAATAAATATAGTAACAGCTCAGCCGCTTCGCATATCTAAAAGCAAACACAGCTGAGTTTCATTCATTCAATGAAAGTGCGTATTTGAACGAATCTAGTGAGTCAGTGATTCATGATTACCCATTCATAAAGACAGTCACTTGCTTCATTCCTGAATGAATCAGCCATTTGAACGAATCAATTGAATGAATGATTCAGTGATAAAATCAGACTTGCCGCCACCTGTTGGCGGATTTAGTTGAATTTTTAGCGTATAATTTCAATTATTTAAATCATTTAATATTTCTGTATTCAAAATTTTATATTTAAAACATTAATCTCCACATAAATGTATGAATTTAATTGCACTCATGCCACCTCTGAGCCTCATTAAACGTCTGAAAATGTCCCTTCAAGCCACTTTTGTGTTCTTCTGTGCCACCTCTGTAGTACAAATTAATGTTTTATTAATACTAATTTCATATTATTGGTAACCTCTTTGTCTTATTCTACTTATTATATTGTTTTAAATAGAAATTTTAAAAAGCTTATAAACATACATTTTTGAATTTGACATATAAAAATTATGCCATTACAAAGGTAAAAAGAAAATACTCCTGTAAGTCACTTT